>NW_022145395.1:0-18089 GCF_000002235.5 Strongylocentrotus purpuratus | reverse complement strand
ATGGACCTCGCAAGCTGTCATAGCGACAAATGTTCGTGTTTTACACAATTACACAAACTAAAACTTTCAGTGAGCTTTGGCCTCAACTCATGAGATATTTGTGAATAATGTCTCATTCGTTTTTCTTAAAATGTACAAGTTAACACTTGTATATTCGGATTTCAACTCTCGAGAAATAGTACTTGTTTTTTATTTTTAAAGCACTTTCCTTTTTTCCTGGTTTGTGCCATTTTCACCATTTGAAAGTAATATATTGGTAACGGGTGTCCTATAGTCACTTTCGATATTCTTTCACTATAAATTGACCTATGTCAAAATAGAAAAGTCGATGCACAGGATAGGTTATTCGGAAGTGGCCTATTATTTTGAATGTTTTCCCTCCAAATTCCATCGTAGACAATGGTGGCGAACCTATTTTTGGAGGAGGGTACAACTGGCCTCTGCGAGGCGTGAAAGGCACCTCTGGGAAGGAGGTATCCACGGTGTAGGCTTCGTCTACAGCCACTCATACCAGACGCCATGCGGGGTACCAGCAACACGCAGTTGATACACGTCAGCGACTGGTTCCCAACCCTTGTAGCTGGGCTTGCCGGAGGCAGTCTGGAGGTCTGCAACTAGACGTTTTCAATGTTTGGAATACCATCAGGTGATTTATCCATGCCAATGTACCACAAGGCGTGTCCTTAACATCTATACCACGTTACGTGATATTACATGGTGAAATGCTGATTCGATATCATCTTTTGCAAACTTAAATTATGGACAAAACGCCGATTCTTTAATTAGTTCTTATAAGGTAAAAGGAAATTGGTCACTGATACAAACACTCACACATCGATCGTTGAAGCTAAATTCTGACTAGATTCCTCTTCACCGTAGAATTTTCAGTAAATATTACCCTGACTAGAAATCAATTGATTTAGACTGATTTTCAATTGGACCTTTAGCTGATCCTCATTGGATCGATTCTCAGGCCACTCGTCAAGTTTGATGGTTGGCAGCAAAAAACCCGAAAGGCTATTATTTAAGAGCTTGTAAATACCAATCATTGTCATTGGTACCTGTTATCGACTTGGCATTGTTGTTTCTGTGGTTTACTTGTGTGAATCGACTGCACTAGAACGCAAGAAAAGTTCGAAGTTCAAGTCCTATCTGAGCAGACCCGTTGATTTCTCAGACTAAATGAAAGTTACTCGATCGGGAAGGCAAAACATTTTTTTAAATGTTATTTGTAAAACATCATAAGTCGAAAAACATATAAATAAAGTCGTTAAAAGTAATGGGCAAAATTGAGCAAACAATCCAAAAACGAAACTGCTCCATTATATGAAATGTGCTACTTGATTGTAAGTTACAATAGGATCAAACATCCTGTGAAATCGTTGCGCCTGGTATGCTCTCATTTTTAAGAATGGAGGAATACCATTATTTCTTTGCGATGGTTAAAACCAAACCATATCGAGAAGTAACTTGTTTTTAAACACTGCTCCCAACTGACCGAATTAGTTGCAATTAGTTACATATCCGTGAATGGAAATAATTTTTCCGAATGACGAACTGGCATCATACCACAAGAGGGTGCAAGTCAAAACGTATTAATGAACATTTTGGAAGGAGGGCTTTTAACGGAGTCGAGAAACATGGAGATACATTTTCACTCTTTTTTAAAAAGAATATCTCCATCGCTGACATTTCGACAGTTTATTTTTTATAATAATTTTACTTTTATTGTTTTTATTGTTGTTTCTCGGAGCGGTAAAATATATATTCATTTTGCAAAGGTGTCTACCTTTCAGCTTTGTTTGAAAACTATCGTATGACTCTAACATTTCTTTTTACTTCCCTTTTGTAGTCTAGGATCACCCTCTCCAAGAACGGAAATCCTGCACAATATCGACCCTCTGACCCAGACATACATGTCAATCATTAGCTGGTCACTCGAAGGGAACCAGACTAAGGACGATGACTTTTTCACCCCATCGGTGCGTTCAACACCACTATCAGGGCTGCTATAACGTGTTGGGGATTGGAAACTCCTAACTGGAAATCCAGGTGTGACTTAGGCCTGCACTGATTTCATTGGCTGTCGTTGGTGGATTAAGGGAAATCTCTAATAGATAGTTGGATTCAGAGTATGTAGGGCCCGTGATGAGTTTACATCGCGACGAAGGTTTTTTTCTTTTCCCTTTTTTTGGCGCAAGTATATGCAAATCAACTTTGCAACTGTATTATATATTCGTATTAAGAACGAATAGCACAAGCACGACCAGGCCTATTGCATTGCTGTGTGGAAAAACTTAACACGTATTGTACAGGCTGTCACGCTATTCGTAGACCTTACCAGATTTCTGAGAAAGTTGCAGGTACATGTTTTAAACCTGACATCCACACTCAAAGGTCACAAGATCCATGGCAAAGGTTCCAAAAAGTGACTGAGAAAGTGTTGATAGATTTTACGAAATAATTTTCACGGTACCATCTTCGATATAGCTGATGGGCGTGATATTGCACATCTTGTGCCGTTTACGAATGTGTCAGAAAATCTCCTTTTATTAAAAGAAGCATCGTCATACGCGCAGCTACCACTCGAACCTTAGCAGGAGATTGATGCGCACTGGATAGTATCACCATGATAAAATATCATGTTTTATATTTACTGTTTAAGTTGTATACGTTGACCTTCAAGGAACAGGACCACTTTCCTGGTAATGAGACACATCTAAGGAATGGCCAGTTTTAGCCACAAGGTCCCGCGTGGGTGGATGCTGGGCTGCACCGGAAGGCCACAGTGATTCAGCCCACAGACTTATAAGGAAATCCGATTGTTCTATTAATTTGCCTAGCCCTGCCCCCAGATACAAGTTGACCGAACACCTTCAATTCTGTATTATTAATATTCAATAGGTGGTGAACGATTCCTAATAAGGCAAGAAACCTGTAAGATAGCTATAAGATTGGAATGTTCATTTACTGTATAAAAACCCAGTAGAATCTAGGAATCAGACAGAGAGCGTCACAGCCAACCGAATTAAACCACATCATCCCAAGTACCACTTCGTCTCTTAATACTGTCTTACTTTGTCTATATAACCTCACGGGTTATAATAGCCTGCCTTTATACATGTACAAGCTGATTTACCCGATCATAGATCGGGTAGGGCGTAGTGTTGGGGATGAAAATGTGGGGAGTTAAATGTAAATGGGGGTTAGTTGAAAAGACATGCAGTTATAGAAAAGCAATTTTTTTGTGGTGTGATCTGAAGCAATTTCTGACCACTTAAACCAATTAGAGCAAAAGATCATCTTTGAAACATCATTTTTTGAGCTTGGGGTAATTGAATCAGCTACACGGTATTCTGAGCAATAGATCATTATAGTAGGCTACAATTTTAATTCGGGGAGAAAAAGTGGGGGGGGGGAACCAAACAATGTCCCCGCTTTAAAATGTGGAGGGGGGGGGGGGGGGGGGGGGGGTTCCCCCTGTCCCCCGTCGATTTACGCACATGATAATTTTGTACCACGGCAACTGTCTGTAAATGTTCCCGTTGGTCTGTCAAATTGGCATTTTGTGAGGCAGTCGCGTTAGTGAAAAGGTTACCGTAGTACACAGGCGAAGGCTGATTGTATAGTTTTGACAATAAATCATAATGCAATCAAACGTGAAGCTGTCATTCGCAATGAAAATGTTCAGTGTTACCATAAAATTACAAACGGTCTGAATGATGGAGGAAGGTCATAATTAAGTTTCAAGATTGGACTCTTCAATAAACGTAACTTGAACTTCTTACCGTCTGCGAGGAAAAAGTCGATTCAACTTTTATTCAAGTTGGTTCAACCATCTATATAAGAGCAAGTTTTACTCGACCTCCGAGAAATGTTTGCTCCTGAGAGGATCCGAGACCGCGGTCTCCCGCGGCGCAAAATCGCTCCACGTCCGTGGGAAAATGTGGAGGGTGTCTTCCGCCGGGTCGGGCACTTTGGGTCGTTCTAATTTTTCCGTACGGACCGGCGATCCGTTTTGTCGATTTTTCTGTGACTGCGTTTAAGATCGCGATATTTGAAGCAATGCATCGCTCCTTCGTTGATCCCAAACAGGCCCCCGAAATTATAACGCGACACTGAATTATACGTGACGGGCAGCGAACTCACAACGCTCAGCCTTGGTGGTGGAAGCATGGAGCTGTAAACACATTATGGAAGCAACAGCACTCTATCACACGACGTCACATGCTTGTGCTTCAAATAGCGAGCACCGTAGACTCAACCTCGTTTCCAGGTGTGGAGCAGGCTGCAGTACGCGTTGCCATCGACGGTTTTACGCATAGCAGGAAGTACCACGCGGTGTAGACTTTCGATTGGTCAGACCGCGCAAGGCATACTAATGTGTAGTCCTTCTGAGTATTTGTTGCACTCGGCGCAGGGGCGGTAAGCAAAGTACAGGAAAGAATAGGGACACTTGGTGGCCACACACCATGGAGAAAAAATATTTTGCAAAGGTCACCCCATACTACCGTTGGTGAACGCTTTAGCAGAACGGCCGAGTAGAACACGTAAACGAAACCCCTACGTTGACCTCGCTGACCTCGCACAGTCTATACACGCAGAAAAGCCAGCACAGGGGGCGACGAGGCAGTCAACGTGAAAGCGCACACGACAGCAAATTCCTGCGCAAAACGCAGTCACGAAAATCGACGAAACGGATCGCCGGTCCGTACCGGAATATCAGGACGACCCGAAGTGTCCGACCCGGCCGAAGACACCCTCCGCATTTTTTCACAGACGTGGAGCGATTTTGGCGCCGCGGGAGCCCGCGGTCTCGGATCCTTTCAGGAGCAAACATCGTCTCGGGGGCGTGTTTCCTCTAAATCGTGTTTTACATTACACAGGACCGAGCAGATGGATACCACTTCCTGATTCAGGGATCGTCCCCATCCAACCAATTGAACAGAAAGGTAAACACGTTTGGCTGTTCAATATCCAGGAGGACCCCAATGAGTATCATGACCTATCTGAAGCCAGACCAGACAAGGTTAAGGAGCTGGTTGGAGGATTACAGCACTACAGCACTATTTTTACAATGCTGGCCTTGCATAGTTTGCCCATCCGTTGTTGGCAGAGAACGGTATATTGTCAGTGAAGGACAATTCTTGAATGCAGTGACTGTCGCGTTTCAGTCAAACCGGTTTCAGCGGAGTTAGGTTCTTTGCAATAGTACAAGGACATATTGTTTGGTTCCCATGTTCCTGAATAACGAATTTGTGTGTAAATAATTGCCGGAAATAAAGCCTTAGAACTTACCTGAAATCATGTCAAGATACCGTGTTTCAATTTTGAATCGGGGAACATAGTCGAGCCGTTTGTATTAAAGTCAGTGTTCTTTGCACAGGTCAAGGTGCTACAGAGCAAGGTTTGTATATTTTGAAGGGGTCCCTTAGAAAAAATGGGAAGCAGGTGCCGATTTTTGAAACGCTGGTTAGACCTCGAAAACTGTGGCTTCTGGCATCGGTGTACGGCCTGGCTCTCGCGCCTGCGGGTGACTGCAGCAATACATCGGCAACTCTACCGAACATCATCTTCATCCTGGCTGATGACTTCGGTTTCCATGACGTCGGTTACCATGGTTCTGCAATTAAGACTCCATGGCTGGACAAACTTGCCGCTGAGGCGTGAAGCTGGAGAATTACTATGTCCAGCCGATTTGCACCCCGACGAGAAGTCAACTGATGAGCGGTCGATACCAGGTAAAACAGGGCACGTGACGAGAATGCATGGTCTTACATTAGAAAGATGATAGTATCCCCAATTCAAACAAATTCAGCTTGTACTTTTATGAAGTTGAGAAAAGAGCAAAGTGTTCAAGTCTTTGTAAATTTGAAGATGTGATATGATTGAAGCAATGTCAGGTTGCGTTTCTTGGTATTGGCAGACTTTTTCCAGATGACCTGGAGTGTATTGTTGACGCCAATGCTTGTAGGCCGAACAGATGGGCAATTAGAAAAATTTGCTTAAACTACAGATTCACACCGGTCTTGAGCATCGGTCGTTCCATGCAGTCCAGCCAGACTGCCTCCCTCTAGAAGACCCGACCCTCGCCAATAAACTCAAGGAGCTCGGCTACGCCACGCACGCAGTCGGCAAATGGCATCTTGGCTTCTACAAGAAAGACTGCTGGCCCACCAGGCGTGGCTTTTGATACCTTCTTTGGTGAGATAATATTTTCTGTAAGACGGCCCGCTGTACGATTCATCGGAGCTTGCTCCTCTGAAAGTGCAGTCGTATAAAGATGCAAATGCCCTAATACATGTATCGGGGACAAAACGGGACTGTTAAACTGAAGGCTGGATAGAATGGAAACTTGAATAGTTCTACGTGTTATAATCGATGCATTTTCAATGTTTGTTTTTCATGTGGACCTTTACATCTTTATCTCGATCTAAATGAAACACTTGTGAATAGAAATTGACCCATGCTGTGCTATTTTCTTAAAAGGGGCTGTTGTTATGGATGACCTGTTTTACCCGTTGTCTCATCTTGTCCAGGTTTCTGTACATCGGACATAGTGTGTCGATTATGGTTGTAGGTCACACAGGTCCCTAACAATACATGTGTGAGAAACGGTCCATAGCTGGTAAAGTCGGAGCATCAAGTGGAACTTTCTGCATGCAGTTTGTTCATTTTATCCTTGCATAAAATCAGTCCAATTTCCAATCTATTACAGGTTATCTCGGAGGAGCGAAGACTATTACACGCACATTTACAAGTGCGACATGCCAGGGTTCAATTGCAGTCAATGGAACCTGGGTACGATTTCAGGGATCAGGAGGAACTTGCTCCCAAGTACACTGGACAATATTCAACCCACCTCTTAGCAGAGCGAGCCCAGCACATTTTGGAAAACAGTCAGCCTAACAAGTAATGTGTAACAAACCTAACAGGAAAACAGAAAACTATTTCGATTTTAAAAAGGAAGTCGTTCTCTGGTTTAGAGGAAAAGTCATTCATTTTAAATATCAGTTTTTCTGAAAACTCGTGTCTGGTGCATACGCTTTATAATTCTGTGGAGTGTAATTAAGTGTCTTGAAAATCGTTATCGTATTTTTGTTTGACCTTTTCGTGCTCTTTTTGTGTACCAACAACGTTAGCCATCTTCCTGTACCTACCTTTCCAAGCGCCACACATTCCCCTGGAGGTACCCGACCAGTATTTGAAGCCATACCGAGAAGTCCAGGATCACGACCGACGAGTATACTCTGGCATGGTGGCCTGTATGGACGAGGCTATCGGGAACATCACGCAGAAAATGACGGAGCTGGGATTGTGGGAAAACACAGTGCTGATCTTCTCAACAGGTTTGTTAGTCAGCCGCCTGATGGCAGCAGACACAATGTATGATGTATGCTCAAAGTGAAGATCAGGATGGACCTCGCAAGCTGTCATAGTGACAAATGTTCGTGTTTTACACAATTACACAAACTAAAACTTTCAGTGAGCTTTGGCCTCAACTCATGAGATATTTGTGAATAATGTCTCATTCGTTTTTCTTAAAATGTACAAGTTAACACTTGTATATTCGGATTTCACTCTCGAGAAATAGTACTTGTTTTTTTATTTTAAAGCACTTTCCTTTTTTCCTGGTTTGTGCCATTTTCACCATTTGAAAGTAATATATTGGTAACGGGTGTCCTATAGTCACTTTCGATATTCTTTCACTATAAATTGACCTATGTCAAAATAGAAAAGTTGATGCACAGGATAGGTTATTCGGAAGTGGCCTATTATTTTGAATGTTTTTCCCTCCAATTCCATCGGTAGACAATGGGTGGCGAACCTATTTTTGGAGGAGGGTACAACTGGCCTCTGCGAGGCGTGAAAGGCACCTCTGGGAAGGAGGTATCCACGGTGTAGGCTTCGTCTACAGCCCACTCATACCAGACGCCATGCGGGGTACCAGCAACACGCAGTTGATACACGTCAGCGACTGGTTCCCAACCCTTGTAGCTGGGCTTGCCGGAGGCAGTCTGGAGGGTCTGCAACTAGACGGTTTCAATGTTTGAATACCATCAGGTGATTTATCCATGCCAATGTACCACAAGGCGTGTCCTTTACATCTATACCACGTACATGATATTACATGGTGAAATGCTGACTCGATATCATCTTTTGCGAACTTCAATTATGGACAAAATGCCGATTCTTTAGTTCTTATAAGGTAAAAGGAATTGGTCACTGATACAAACACACATCGATAGTGAAGCTAAATTCTGACTAGATTCCTCTTCAACGTAGAATTTTCAGTGAATAATTATCCTGACTAAAAATCAGTTGATTTTGACTTGATTTTCAATTGGACCTTTAGCTGATCCTCATTTGATCGATTCTCAGGCCACTCGTCAAGTTTGATGGTTGGCAGCAGAAAAACCCCGAAAGGCTATTATTTAAGAGCTTGTAAATAACCAATCATTGTCATTGGTACCTGTTATCGACTTGGCATTGTTGTTTCTGTGGTTTACTTGTGTGAATCGACTGCACTAGAACGCAAGAAAAGTTCGAAGTTCAAGTCCTATCTGAGCAGACCCGTTGATTTCTCAGACTAAATGAAAGTTACTCGATCGGGAAGGCAAAACATTTTTTTAAATGTTATTTTGTAAAACATCATAAGTCGAAAAACAATATAAATAAAGTCGTTAAAAGTAATGGGCAAAATTGAGCAAACATTCCAAAAACGAAACTTGCTCCATTATTATGAAATGTGCTACTTGATTGTAAGTTACAATAGGATCAAACATCCTGTGAAATCGTTGCGCCTGGTATGCTCTCATTTTTAAGAATGGAGGAATACCATTATTTCTTTGCGATGGTTAAACAAACCATATCGAGGAGTAACTTGTTTTTAAACACTGCTCCCAACTGACCGAATTTAGTTTGCAATTAGTTACATATCCGTGAATGGAAATATTTTTCCGAATGACGAACTGGCATCATACCACAAGAGGGTGCAAGTCAAAACGTATTAATGAACATTTTTTAACGGAGTCGAGAAACATGGAGATACATTTTCACTCTTTTTTAAAAAGAATATCTCCATCGCTGACATTTCGACAGTTTATTTTTTATAATAATTTTACTTTTATTGTTTTTATTGTTGTTTCTCGGAGCGGTAAAATATATTCATTTTGCAAAGGTGTCTACCTTTCAGCTTTGTTTGAAAACTATCGTATGACTCTAACATTTCTTTTTACTTCCCTTTTGTAGTCTAGGATCACCCTCTCCAAGAACGGAAATCCTGCACAATATCGAACCCTCTGACCCAGACATACATGTCAATCATTAACTGGTCACTCGAAGGGAACCAGACTAAGGACGATGACTTTTTCACCCCATCTGGTGCGTTCAACACCACTATCAGGGCTGCTATACGTGTTGGGGATTGGAAACTCCTAACTGGAAATCCAGGTGTGACTTAGGCCTACACTGATTTCATTGGCTGTCGTTGGTGGATTAGGGAATCTCTAAAGATAGCTTGGATTCAGAGTATTTAGGGCCCGTGATGAGTTTTTACATCGCGACGAAGGTTTTTTTTCTTTTCCCTTTTTTGGCGCAAGTATATGCAAATCAACTATCAACTGTATTATATATTCGTATTAAGAACGAATAGCACAAGCACGACCAGGCCTATTGCATTGCTGTTTGAAAAACTTAACACGTATTGTACAGGCTGTCACGCTATTCGTAGACCTTACCAAGATTTCTGAGAAAGTTGCAGGTACATGTTTTAAAACCTGACATCCACACTCAAAGGTCACAAGATCCATGGCAAAGGTTCCAAAAAGTGACTGAGAAAGTGTTGATAGATTTTACGAAATAATTTTCACGGTACCATCTTCGATATAGCTGATGGGCGTGATATTGCACATCTTGTGCCGTTTACGAATGTGTCAGAAAATCTCCTTTTATTAAAAGAAGCATCGTCATACGCGCAGCTACCACTCGAACCTTAGCAGGAGATTGATGCCGCGCACTGGATAGCCTGCCTTAGTTTATACATTATTTACTGGACAAGTAATTCAACTTGTGTTTCCTCTACATCGTATTTCACATTACACAGGATCGAGCAGATGGATACCACTTCCTGATTCAGGGATCGTGCCCATCCAACCAATTAAACAGAAAGGTAAACATGTTTGGCTGTTCAATATCCAGGAGGACCCCAATGAGTATCATGACCTATCTGAAGCCAGACCAGACAAGGTTAAGGAGCTGGTTGGAAGATTACAGCACTACTATAGTGGTCTAGTGCCACCGTTGTACCCCCCTGGAGATCCAAGATCGAACCCAGCCTTACACGATGGTGCCTGGACTAACTGGGAATAACACTATGTTGAATGCAGGGTTTTTTTTGGGGGGGGGGGGTGTTGTCAGGAACCCCCGAATTTCAAATTCGATTGTCAATTTTCATTAATTTCTTGGGTTTGCCTTCCAATGAAGTATTAAGAAAACCAATCCCACCCACAAAAAGTAGAGATAGAAAAGTTTGTCTTTCATTATTTAAAAGAAAGTGTTTGTTTTAAAGTTGCCCATCCCTTGCTATTTTTTTTTCCGGCCCGAATAATAAATTTTGTCAAATTTCTGGGATTAAATCAGTCATGAATTTACTCGAAATTCAATCTGTATGGTTTAATTTGTGTATTTTTGAATTTCTCTTATTTGAACGGAGTTTTGCATACCACCAAATGAATGAATCTCACATACCCATAGGAGGGGGAAGTTGTATGCAGAGAATAGAACACAAACCAGTCAAGCGAGAGATGCAGGCCTTTTAATAAAGAAAACGGCAGGCTCTTTTTAATAAGAAAACGGCACAAACGTCTATAGACACTACATCCTTTACCACTCAGTCTGCTACAAGAATCAGATATTTTATATTTTATGGTATCTTGTTTATCTTGTTTCTGTTATTTTACTGTCACTGTGATGATTCAGTGTGATTAACCTGATTAACCTGTCTCGTTTGACTGTTCATTAATTTTCTTAATTAATGTCTTAAAATGTTTTTATTGCTTTCCCCCTATTTTGACACTACCGAAAGTTTGTAATTGCTGAGCACCTTTGAAAAACAGTGTTAAATAATACATGTGTATATAAATATTTCATTTGTAAACATTGAATGCCATTTTGTATGGGCTGCCACAAGGCCATTAATTTAAGCTGTGGTTGGCAACAGATTTTGCCAAAACTGCATATTGACATTCTCATGTAAGAAATAGGCATTTTAGTTAAGTCGTTCGTATAGCTTTTGTTGTTTATTTTCTATTTTCAGCAACCCATTGATATGTTTGGAGAAAATAATAGCTAATCTTTATTTTTGCAATGTTGGCCTTGCATAATTTGCCCATCCGTTGTTGGCAGAGAACGGTATATTGTCAGTGAAGGACAATTCTTGAATGCAGTGACTGTCGCGTTTCAGTCAAACCGGATTTAGCAGAGTTAGGTTCTTGCAATAGTACAAGGACATATTGGTCTGGTTCCTATGTTCCTGTATAACGAATTTGTGTGTAAATAATTGCCGGAAATAAAGCCTTAGAACTTACCTGAAATCATGTCAAGATACCGTGTTTCAATTTTGAATCGGGGAACATAGCCGAGCCGTTTGTAAGTCAGTGTTCTTTGCAAAGGGCAAGGTGCTACAGAGCAAGGTTTGTATATTTTGAAGGGTCCCTCAGAAAAAATGGGGAGCAGGGGCCGATTTTTGAAACGCTGGTTAGACTCGGAAAACTGTGGCTTCTGGCATCGGTGTACGCCTGGCTCTCGCGCCTGCGGGTGACTGCAGCAATACATCGGCAACTCTACCGAACATCATCTTCATCTTGGCTGATGACTTCGGTTTCCATGACGTCGGTTACCATGGTTCTGCAATTAAGACTCCATGGCTGGACAAACTTGCCCGCTGAGGCGTGAAGCTGGAGAATTACTATGTCCAGCCGATTTGCACCCCGACGAGAAGTCAACTGATGAGCGGTCGATACCAGGTACGTCTTGACCGATGGAGGAATAACCTAATATTTCACAAGCACAGAAATCAGTCCAAAAAGAAGAAGCTGCACTGAGCTTGCACGGAGCTGTGATTTAATACAGTGGAGTTTTTATTCGGTGAAATTAGTGATATTTTTTTTTGCTTAGGGCCTTCCATTTTATTTGTATTGTTTTCATATTTTTTGCTTCTGAAAAACAGTTTGTCGGTAAAAAAATGAAAATCTGAGGGAACAAAATTACATTTGCAGACGTATAGATGTGTTGTAGTTTTTTATTGCAATGAGTTTATCATGACTCGATATCACTAAATAAAATAAAACCTATCTGGCAAGTTGTAGTTTACTAACTACGAAGAACGAAAAGAAGACATAGAGAAAAGCAGATTGAAAGATTTTGAAAGTTCCGTTTTATACTTTGGTGTCATATTTCTGCTGCCACAAAAGCATAATTTACTTTTTAATGAATAACATTTCTTATATCTGGAAGCAGATTTTACTTTTCCTCCTTTTATTGGCTGACGAAAGGTGGACATCTACTTTTCTTTTACTCGAGGAGCAGAAAATTCTATTTTCTGCTTTCCTCCCCCTAAAAAGCTAATTTTACTCAGGCGCCAAAAGTGGCCATTGATTTTCTTATTTCAGTGAAGCAGAAAAGCCGAGCGACGTTTCGACAACAACTTTGTATTCTACTTACTTCTTTTCAGATACTGGAAAAAAAGTCTGATTTTACTTAGCAGGTCCGGAAAGTGGCCAAAATGCTTTTCTGCTTTCAGATAGCCTTGGTCAAGACGTTCATCGTCAGTGCCGATGATGGTATCTGGCCGCTAACATCTTAACACGTACTCGCCCCGAGCTAGCTGTGCATACATACAATCCAACCTCGTCCCCAGTGCTTACTTTATTTCCAACCGCGTTTCCAATAGTAAACCCTGGATAGGAAACTTTCTTCCTGTATCCTGATTGGATACCGCAATTGGCTAGTAATGGATTTTTATCGTGTACTTGGTGCTATTATTCACAACGTGCAGTACGTGTTTTCGCGATCATTCGTCCACGCCTTCTCGAAAATACTAATTTCCTTTCCAATTTGCTCATATTAATATGAAATACATGTGTGATACTGCATGTTGTCTCGATAAGATCGTAACAGTTTGATTTCAAAAATCGTGTTTTCGTTACTCACGCCGTGCTCGCGCTGCTACGAATTGACTCTGTTTTTACCCCAGACACCGCATACAAAAACAAACGCTAATGTGTAACGCATAGCCAGGCACCAGACTGTTCCTCATTTGCATACGTGTGCAAAAATCTTGCACATGCGAATGATCCAATACCAGGGTGAGAGAGCAGGTAGTGGTGGGCGCGTACTGCTCGACACCCTGGGGACGAGGTTGCATACAATCGGATCCGTGATACAATGTACTCGCCTACGAAGCGCGAACTGCGACCTCTCGTGGCGCGGCTACAAATCGGTTGAGGAAGAACGAACCTTTGCGAAAACAAATCGCGTTTTCCTATTTCTTTTCCTCCATTTCGTCGATGGATTTCAAGTGACGACGTTTGCAAATACAGATGAGATTATTGTTGAGTACTTGGTCGTGGATGAGTGCTATGTTAAGATGAAATGGACTTATCCTAAACTTTCAATCTGCTGTTCTTCTATTGTTCACTATTGTCCACTATTGTCCACTGAGCAGTTTTCTCCATAATTATGACATTGTATCTGCACCAAGCAGTTCACTAACGTTTAAGTGGCAGCCATGACATACCAGTAAAGGTATTACTATTGACACCTAATGGGATGAGAGACAACATCCTCTCATCTTCTGGGATTCCACTGTTTGCTATATGCCAGACTTCGCCTACAAATATCGACGGTATTCATTTAGAATACCTTTTCAAATAGCACGGAGCCCGATTTTAATGGGGATCGGGACCGGGTCAGCGGTAATAAATAAATATTCTCGAGTCGGGAGCCTAATATATATGAGAACCAAATAAATAAACAAGTGCGAGTGTACTTCGGTGGCACCATATACTATAGGTCAACTTTGGGAACATTTCCTCCTTCTGGTAACGTCCAACCACTACACAAAATACCACGTGACTATACCATTATTGCACATTATTTTGCCTCCATTTACAAACTTCATAAAAAACATCTTTCCGAATTGTTACAAACAATTTTTGTAAAGTATTACACTTTGTTTGCTTGCTTTTTTATTTCAATTTGGTAGTTATATTTTTATGGGGAAACTTAGGGGCTTATTTTTGGTCAATTTTCGGGGACAGACCTATGCAAAATAGACGCGCATGCGCATGGATCTGCTAAAAACTGAATAATGTCACACCCTTTCTTTTAAGATTCACAATGGTCTTGCGCACGGAGTTATCCATGCAGTCCAGCCAAACTGCCTCCCTCTAGAAGACCCGACCCTCGCCGATAAACTCAAGGAGCTCGGCTACGCCACGCACGCAGTCGGCAAATGGCATCTTGGCTTCTACAAGAAAGACTGCTGGCCCACCAGGCGTGGCTTTGATACCTTCTTTGGTTTGTTTTAAATTAGAATATTTTGTTGACCTAATTCCGCAGATCAAAGGTTTACCTCACAAGCCCATCACAATGGTCACACACTAGTCACATAAATTGTGAAGGGTATTCCTCTGCCCATGCCATGTTACCTTTGACACATATGACTTACTCAAACTGAGAAATATTGGCGGATAAGGGGAGGGGGGGGGGGGGGTTGGGGGTTGGGTGGGGGGGGGGAACGGGGGGGGGGGCAACGAGTTCTTATGTTTGAAATCGGAGGAGAGAAGACACAATCTACACATGTATTTTATGTGCATAGAGCACGATACTATATGCCCAAGGCCCTCTTTCCCCCCAAAGTTTCTGGATCCGCCTTGAATAATACATGACAATCGAAACTCGCATTTGAAAAAGTCACAAAACAGGGAAATGAATGGACAAAATAAAATGCGAATAGCAATACAAAGACAGAAGGTAAAGGCATAACCCTTGTTGATTTCAATAATCTTGCGTGACAGGCTTTTACAGTGGCAGTCAACACTACTACACTCACCGACGCGGCTGCATGATGCCAGGCTTCGACTGCGATGGCCATTTCTAAGGGCTACGACTTCCGAAACCAAGAGAAATCCGCCCCCAGGTACGGCGGCCAGTATTCAACTCACCTCTTTGCAGAGCGAGCCCTTCAAATTCTGGACAACACTCGACCTAAAAAGGTAAACTCGACATCTGTTAGAATGCCAAGTACATTAGTAAGTCTTATATTAAACCTGATTATTGAAGCTTAATGTTCTTCAGTTCAAAGATACAACTACCCTTTCACGGAGCGATCGCTTTGTCTACAGATGTTGTCTCTTAAATTCAGTGAAAGTACAAAGTTTCTACTCATGCGTATCACATAAGAACAACGACCCATGTCCAGTGAGGCGCTCTTTACAACGGTCCACGCAGTCTGCGTAATTTTTATTCCTAGGAGGGTTAGGGCAATGTCATGAATAATTCATGTTTATCCATGAGAACAGACAATGACATCAACAGCATTGTTGTTAGTTACTCAACTAGTTTACAATACATTAAAGCATTTTAAAGACGGTTGTCGTCGAGCTACCACACAGTAGCCTAGTGGATAGCGAGATGAGCTATGGATACAAAGATCCTGTTCGAATCCACGTCGTCGCTGCTCATTTTCATCAACTATTTTCTTCTCCAAATTTATCACTGAAATAATTTTAAATTGAGGGAAAATAGAACGAGAACCTAAGTCTTGCAATGATTCAAAGGAAAAACTGAATTATTCATGACATTGCCCCTACCCTCCTAGGAAAAAAAATTACGCATCCAGTCTCGTTGTCATCAGAGGGAGCCACATTACCTGCTAGCCCCCAATTACTTACCGGGAGAGGGGGGGGGGGGACTATCACCCCCAGCAAAGCTCTATGTTCTTGATCCATAGTCATGCTGATGTACGTTATCAGAGGTTGAAAGTGAAAGCGCCAGGTAACCTTTCGGTTTGTGAAACAATCGGCAGACGTAGTCCGACTAAGTGATCTTTGCATACGAAAGCAACGACGCAGTTTTTGTGGTAGCATTTTGCCAGCTATATTTAAATACACATCCAATCTGTTATACTTCTGTGTACAATTCATGTTTAGGTTGGCTGTGTGTACATGTAATTGTATCATATCCACAACATTGACAGCAACGGTAAAGGTATTGATGCAGATTTCAATTGATTCTCAATTCCCAAAACAGCCATTCTTTCTATACCTACCATTCCAAGCCGTCCATTCACCCCTGGAGGTGCCGGAGGAGTACGTGGAGCCATACAAAGACGTCCAGGATCTAGACCGTCGGCTGTACTCGGGCATGGTGGCCTGTATGGACGAGGCTATCGGCAACATCACGCAAAAGATGACTGAACTGGGACTATGGGAGAACACAGTCCTAATATTCTCAACAGGTTGGCTTCAACTTCGATCACTTCAAAAGTTGTACCACCTAAATTAAAGTGGTACTTAATACTTGTTTTAGAAATCAATTCGCGATCTTATGCGTAACAGCCATCTTAGAGGGCAATGCATTGTTTTGCTGGGTTGTGCATGGGTGCACTATGCAGGAACCACCTTCTGACAAAACCATCCGTTCAGGCAAGGGTGGATCCAGAACACAATTTATTTTGGGGGGCCAAAAACAATTTGGTCCCCCAAAAAGTGAGTCCAAAAAGTTACGGCGTGGGGTTCGGGGCCCGCTTTAAAGGCCCCGGGTTTTTTTTTTTTTTTAGATGCTCTGAGGTGCGATCTGAAACAATTTCTGACCACTTTAACCAAATGTTGTTTGAGGAAAAGATGGTGGTGCAAGCAGTGCCTGCTTTTATTGGGCGTCACTTAAAAAACCCAATAGATGGGTTCTTTTTTTTGGGGGGGGGGGATGGCCTCCATTGGCCCCCCGAAATCCGTGGGGATCAGTGATGTTCTGAGGCTGTATTCCAAGGGGTCACTTTTGGGCATCATTGTGTTTGAGAAGGCGCTCAATGTTTTTATTTCTCTCCAAATGCTGAGCGGAGGAACAAAGGGTCACGTACCCCGAGCCGGGGATGCCTCCGTGTCCCTTGTGTAGTTACGGGCTACTTGTGTTTGATTTTCTGTAACCATTTTGTTGTTGTGACTTATCATCAGATTATGTTAAATACAATTAAATCTCAGTCGAATTTTGGTGAAGGGTGCCTGCGATTTCAAGATCACTCGTGAGAACCTCTAACACTCGTCAGAAACAGCAATTTAAGAACCTTTGATCATTTCAATTAGGAGCACAGTACTGTTGGATGAGCAAAGAAAACTACAAGTGTATGGATTTGAATCCACGACCTCAAGAATACCCGTACAGTGCTCTCTATACCAAGTTACACATTTTTGTTTGCAGACAATGGAGGCCAGATCCACCAAGGCGGCAACAACTGGCCCCTCCGAGGCTGGAAGCTGTCTCTGTGGGAGGGGGCATGCGTGGCGTGGGGTTCGTCCACAGTCCCTTGTTGTCAGACAGTGTCAAAGGGACTACAAACCGTGAACTGATTCACGTCAGTGACTGGTTCCCGACCCTGGGGCCGGGATAGCAAGAGGGAGCGTGCTGGTATGCCATTGGACGGCTACGATGTATGGGAGACCATAAGGTAACACTATCAGTAGAAAACCTTAATTCTTTTGGTACGTCATAACCGTCATTTCTTTTTGCAAAGTACATGGACGACCACTGGGGCAAGGTCAAAGAAATTATTATGTGGGTGGGGCTGATACCCTCTGCCGGTGTGGGCGCTGTTCAAAACCGACGATTATGCACAATATATGGTGCTTTTAATGAGTCGCATTCAAAAAAGGCACCTGTAACGGCCCATGAAAGCAAAAAGGGCACGCTTACGTTTTTACAGGGCACTTTTTTCGGGACAAAAGGGGCACTTTTTTGGACAAAAAGGCACTTGTTCAGGAAAAAAGGGCACTCTTGACAAATATTCAGGGGTAAGCGCTGGTGACAAA
>NW_022145394.1:0-20846 GCF_000002235.5 Strongylocentrotus purpuratus | reverse complement strand
AGAGCACATTACCACATCCAGATTCACGCTGTTGTAAAAGTCTTATATCACATGGTTTCATAGGGCCAGACATGTACCAGACCAGACAAAAGATAGGATCATCATATTACACAAAATGGTGTTATTATCTCATTCGATCAACATTAAAATGCCATATGAATATTACAGACATTCCTTCCAAGGACTGTTTTTGCCAAATTGAACCGTCTTTAAACAAAATTAAAGGAGTCCAAGTCACTACAGTGCTTTAAAAGCCGGATGAAAAAACTGTAGGTAATTGACATTATCATATGGGCACTTATTAATGTTATTGCAGCTAGCCACTACGCGCCTTCAACGTTTATATCCACTCCTCATGGAACCTACAGATACAGATACCGAAAACTAAATTTCAAAAAGAAACCAAACTCCTCCCCCCCAAAAAAAAAACAAAACAAACAAAACAAAACAAACAAACAAACAAAGGACAGACCAATATTTAAGATCGGCTTCATAAACCGGTTGGAACAGTATGGTGTACTATTTAGGCCACTTTATGCGTGGTGTGTGTCTCAACGCGTCGTGATATCTGTCCTTCCACAGCATGGCGTCTGTCCCAAAGCGGCATGGTGTGTGTCTCTAAGTGGCGTGATGCCTCTCCTTAAGCAGCGTGACATACATCTCTACGCGGCGTGATATCTGTCCTAAAGCGGCGTGATGTGTGTCTCTTTTCAGCCGGTTGGGGATAGAAATCACGCCGCATAGAGACACATACCACGCTGCTTGAGGACAGACAACACGCTGCTTCAGGACAGACATCCCGACGCGTCGAGACATACACCGCGCCGCGTAGGGACAGACATGGAGCCGCATATTAATTATAATGGGCTTAACTAGTGCGCCCATAGAACAGTGTAGTATATATAACCATTATACTTTCTTGTTTTACTATAACAGATACCTGCAGTGGTTTCAATATAGAGCTATCTGCAGATTACTCCGTCAGCCTTGTTGCTGATTTCGATTCCGACACCGACACGGCGCGTTCGTCGTGTACCACGGCAACCGGTCGGTGCTGCCTTCACCGACACCGACACTTCAGGCCAGTGATACCAGGCCGACCGGTTCCGAGGCCAAATTTGACTGCGTCTGGCGGGTCTGCCCCGGCCGGGACCCGCATGGAGATCGTTGTGACCGCTTTCACCCACCAGAGCTGGAGTTCCCGGCTGAAGTTCGACGACGGTGAGGCCCAGCTGCCCACTGACGAATCGATCAAGGAGATCCGGGGGTCTTACGACGTTCCGGCCAAGATGTATTTTAACGGCACCGCCATGTGGGTGACACTCATCAACGAGGATGATCGTTCCCTGGTGAAAATGGAGGTTGAGTTTCACTGCTCACAGAATACACGGTATTACACTAGCCGTTTCTGCCGTTAAAGTCGTTACACCATAATTATGCAAAATGAATAATCTTCATCATCGCCACACTTCGTGGTAATATTTATGTTTCTCATTTTGAAATCGTGACTCACATTACGATCTCACTATCGTGGTGGATGATGTAGCTCCGCAATTATGGCGATTCACAATGCAGTGCGCTACCAAACGTATGCCCTGAAAATTCATTTTTTTTTCCCCAGTGCAATGTGGAAGATGGTCGACAAGTTCGCAAGCCGGACATTTGAAACTGTTATTTTTTTTTTTTTTTCGGTCAGTAGTTTCGTAAGCGTATTATCCGAGTATCTGTTCGCCCTTTTCCGTTCTTATTATCAATGTAAAGGCGGCAGAACACTGTGCCCCAACTGTAACAAGTTAGCTCTAGTTGTCTTCTGACACTGGTTCAAATGGGTCATGATTCGTCGACCGCAGGCTTGAAAAAGTGGACTCTCCACGGCACATTTTAAGTGGTGCACTGCATTGTGAATCGCCTGTATTGTGGTCTTTGTTTGCATCATTGTATTGTGAGAACAACTGTTATCATTAATGTGCACCCATTTCGACGTTTCATCCACCAGTATTGGATCATCTTCTTCACATTATGTATTGTTATGATATGTTTGGTATTTGTTTCAAATTGGTCATAACAATTCCAGTTTCCAAAATGACTATATTTTTTGGTAACTGACAGTGCAACAGTCTAATTTCCACAGAGGATCGTTCCTTCAAGTTTAATTAACATCTTTTAAGCAGTAGTTATTACCACATGGTGTTACCGCAAACCGAAACGATACCGATACCGCACCATGCAAAGCCTCAAATCTTATATTAATTAACATTGTAACCGTTTCTTATGTTCCCTTAGACTGTGACATCGGACAATTTCAATGTCCCTCCAATATGATCTGCATCGACATGCATATCGCTGTGATGGCTTCAGTGACTGTGAACTGCACGGTGACGACTCGGATGCGGTAAGCAATGTTGCGTTTGGTCTTGCCAATTTTTTTTTTCTTGAAAGGTTTTTAGGTCAGGTTTGACAGTTTCTTATCGAAATCAATTGCATCTTATTCCATTTGCTTCTATGTGGTACTGATAATGCTCGATACCTGTTCTTTGGGTGGCTTTGTTGAGGCCTTTTGGAAAACCGGAACAGTGCTGCATTCAAATTCACTACAAGCCCCCCCCCCCCCCCCCCCGTCAACCACAAGTCCATTACAAGTCTTGCAAGCTCAACTTAAGTCACAAGCTTTTCAAATAACGTAGAGAAGGGAATTAATTGTGGATCTGCTGAGCGAAAGACAACTTGCGCACTCTGTGTGAAATGCATGACGTTTTTGCACGTGAGATCCATGTGGGCTAGAATTATTATAAGACCGCGACCAATCCCGGATCTTGCCCTTTTCGGGAGCAGCATGATTTTTAAAAGGCGTGCAAACAATAAAAAAAAAACCACATATAACCGTATATAACATCCATTTCCCTAGTTCCTCTGTGTTTTGAAATAAACTGATAAATAAAATAAGGCATTCTAGCATTATCTAACACCTGTGATTTTCCGCCCGTTTTGTTCATCACGATTAGGTGCTAATTATCCCTTAGTAGTCAGCGTTTAGAAACGCTGGTCAATTCAGCTTCTTTTAAATTCTGGTTTTCATTCATTGAAGGTGAATGTGCTATGGATAGGTTTGAATGCGTTCCCGGCGTGCCCTGCATTAAACAAGCATATGTCTGCGATGGTTTTGCAGACTGCAGTGCTGCAAGCGACGAGTTTAATTGTGGTAAGTAAGTTATTACACATTAAACAAACCAATTATGCACGTTTCAATCGCAACACTACATACACAAAACAGCTAAACAACGTTTACGGCGATAAAGATGTACATGTGGTGCAATATCGCCATTATAAATGAAAAGAACGGAAAACGTGAATATACAGACGGTTGGCCGTATTTCATGCGTGTCTTTAGAAGCAGATCGATGTCCAGACAAACACCAATCATACGTCACAGGTTTTCGAACAACAAGCTATGTATTCCCTTCTTGATCATTATCTTTTCTTTTCATGTTCAATTCATATATACCTAAAATAATTTGCCCATTCCTATTGGTCGAGAGCTCAAGAGGCCGGTTGTTTTAAACGGTTGTGTAAGACCGGCTGGATGATCAGAAAAAAACTTTTCAAGTGTCGCATGAAATGTGGACTCATGAAATCTGGCAACTGTTAGTAACCGTTTCATTGTAATGCATGCGCAAGGCAGGAAGTCAGTATCTCATAGTCCTAAATTAACTATACACCGGCACTGCTGCTTTCTGCACCAAATCGCCCATAATGCGCGACGTGCGCGCCAATTTCCATAAAGGAGTTGTTTACGACATTGACATACCATAATAAAGCTAGAGGGGTGTCACGAAAAACATAAAGTAAAATTATTAAACAAAAGCGTGGGATTATTTATAACTTTTGACTTGTTTTGACCTTTGGACCCAAAATATTGCATTTTGTTACGCAAAGGTATCTTTGAATGAGTTCGGCTTTAGTAATGATCAGCATGCAGAATCCAACCGGTCTAAAACACAGTGTTTAAACGTACAAGCACACATGTATTTCCTTATTCAATGTTGGTCCTATGTTTTGTTCGTCGAGAAGGAAATTACTTAAAACAGGCTCGAAAAAGTTCCTGGTCAGATTGACCAGGAATCTGGGTTCAATTTTGGCCGGACACTTTCACTCTTTGCAGGGTCAAAATAACCGTCTATATCTCCATTCTGCGGGTCTTTTAGACCCGTAAAAAGGTTGTTCAACAATTCCTACTTTCCCTACTTTGTTGTCCCAAACTCAGAAAATTGAAATCCCATTGAATGTTAACTTCATAACATTGTTTGACATAATTTTGTCCTAAGTAATTACACAACACGGGCTTGTCCGCAGGAGTTCTGCAACTGTACTTTTAAGAGATTTGTCGAGGATAAGGCCCTTAGTTTTGTGAGTACTGATCATGCCAAAAAGGCTTACGATGCTGCGGACATGAGTGAGCATCAACGACAACTGCTCCTGATAGCCACAAAAAACCTGCTTTTATCCTGATTCGTTTTCCATTCAAGTCGTTCTTTGTCCTTTATTTGTGAAATTGTGATTTCACCTTTTCTCCTATTTTTCATCTACTTTGCATAAGAGCCTGCGGAAACCTTAGCAAAAGTGTCTAACCCAGAAAGTGTCATCTTCACCCTGAAAAGTGTCAGGCCGTATTCCGGTTCAAATCTAAGCTGGGTCGTTTTTTGAGTGTGTGTCATTTGGTTTGAAAAAAATGTAACCTTTCCTCACAGACAATTTATATTCCAGGACTTTCTCGCGATATGACTTCAAACTTGAATAGATACTTACTTTGACTGATAGGTGATTTAGAGTCCCGCATCAACCTGACCCAGGCCGGTATCTACTCCCTTGACCGTCGCGGCCTGAACGACGACACCGCTTGGGACGTCTCCTCCCCGGCAGGCACGCGGATCATGGTCACCGTGGCTTACCCGACCAGCTGCCGAATGATAACTTTCGGTGACGGACCCTACACCAGGTTTAATAACAGTCACTTGATGTTGAACATTCCATGATAATAAAGGTTAGGGGCCCTTAAGCGGGCCCTGAACTCCATGCTGTTAAGTCTTTGCACTTGCATTAGTTTCTGATCAAAATACTTATGTATGCACCACCCTCCACTGTTGAGAAACAATTCACGACCTCGATGCAACAGGCTTTTAGAGCTAAGACCTATACCAGTTGGCGTGATTTGGACATTGATTTGTATTTTAATAACTTAACATTAATTTGTGCTGGTGCCCTTGGCCTAGTAGTGCCTACGGAACACTGGCGTCTAGCGTCTACGAAACACACAATCGGGCCTGCTAGTCATTATTAAAGCACAAACATACGTCTTTACATCGAATCAATGTTATTGTAACACAGGTACATCGACCCATCCACCGGCTTTCGTACAATTGGGTCCCCTAGCCAGCCCGGCGTAGCCAACAACAACCGCACGGCGTACCCGCACACGCTTTCGTCCAGCGGATCGCACATGTGGATAATGACCAGGAATGTTACCATGTGATCACCACAAGGGGTTCTGGCTTCAATTTCAGGCCTTCTCTGAAACAGGTGAATCTCATCTTAAATACTTTTGCTGTTGGTCACAACATTTCGAACTCTGAGTTTCAAGTGCAAGATAATTTTTGTTCAAAGAAATGAGGTGGTGGGTAATGTGAGAGCAAGCTTCGTCCAGTAAAACGAACTTTGATTGAATCCAGGCGTGTGTTGCAGCTGACTGTTACACAATATTTCGGACGTTGCATCAGTTACATTAAATACTTGAACCTAGATGCGGAAACGAGCGAAGACACCCCATACAACGGTCTGACCAAAATAACCCAGATCTACAAAATCCACATGGTAATATGGCTGGGGACCCTATTGAAGCGAATAATTCAAATTGCCATAAGATATTACACCTGTGTGTAGAACCCCCCCCCCCTGCAGTGAAGGGTCACATTGCTAGACACTATTCTCTTGACATGGTCGAGTATCTTCACAGTCTCAGGGATTAATACATTGAATGTTCTGTCAACGACGGAATAGCCTAAACGTGGTCAGGAGAATCTTTGAAACTGTCCCATGCCTCGACAGCAGCACCAAAAGTGCCACACACACCCAAATATTCCGGTACATGGATTTGACCTATTAATTTGACGTTTTTAAAAGTGATCATGATGAGTGATTTGATTTACCAAGTCTTTTACTGACTGGTATAGCTCTGAGCCTTTGTTTCCTTGTTTCCGTTGGTATTTGACATTAAAATCCATAGACCGTTTACTGTTTTTGTTTCTTCTCCCAAACAGAATGTTCATCTAACCTTGTGCTATGCGGGTCTGGAAGAACGTGTATCGAGGCATCAGCTCTCTGTGATGGAAAGTGGATTGCCCCGAGTACGAAGATGAAGCTGGATGTGGTTGGTATCTCCTGTTAGAGTTAGAGTTAGGTTAGGCTTATGGTTATGGTTAGGGATAGGGATAAGGATACGAATTTGTGTAGTCGGAACATAGGGGTGTCGGAACATAGGGGTGTCGGACCATATGTTGAGTAGTCGGAACATAGGGATGTAGGAACACAGGTTGAGTTGTCAGAACATAGGGGTGTCGGGAAGTAGGGTGTCGGAATATAGAGGTGTAAACCTCCTGTGTAAGTTATTTATCGACCGGAGTAGGTGTACAAACGCAGGCTAAAAAAACTACAAAACTTAAGCTGCATCGCTTGGGGGGGGGGGGGCAGATTTGCCAGGTCGTGACCCAATAATTCTGTTCTGGGACAGATTTAACAGAGGGACAAAATTACCGTACACACTGTCCTCTCGGTCAAAGTGGTTCAGAAAGTTAGTAGTTTAGTAATAGTGGATAATATTTGGTCATCCTATCGGAACAATCGGATGGATGTCATTGGGTATTAATGCCAGTCGGCTATTTGATTGTTCTGTTGGTCAGTCAGTAAATCAATCGGTTAGATGACCTGTTAGTTTGTCCTGAAGTCAGTCATTTGGTCTGTCTTCTGGATGGATAGTTTGTAAGTTGAACCTTGCAGCCGGCCGACCAATTTGTCCGGGTCTGAGTCTATATTAAAAGTCATTTAAAACTTTCAAGCATGATTTTCTAGGAACCATACCATCCTGGCAGATTGCAACACCATACGAGAAACTGCACACTCACATTCCAGAGTTTGATCCAGGACGTGTGTAAAAGATTGCTAGTTTATGGATTACTGTACCCATCCTGAGAGATTCCAACAAACATGCCGTTGGGTTTGATGGTTGAGTTCTGTTGGGGAAGTTAAATGTCATTTGGACTGGCAAATTAGAAAAAAAAACACCATCGATGTTTGCATTTTTTTGTGCAGGGGACTGCAATCGAGACGAGTTCAAGTGTCCCTTTGGAGAGAAATGCATATCCATGAATAAAATCTGTGATGGTATAGTCGACTGCGAAGAGGCCTCTGATGAAACTAGTTGCGGTAAGATCGGTATTGTTGTTGGCGAATAAAGGAAGGAGGTTGTCGGGTAGCAAAGGAACGCGGAGTGGCGTCAAAAAATTCACGCAGAAATTAAGTGATAGAGAATAAATCCATCTCTGAAAAAAAAAATAGTAAAATCTCATGACATGACGGTTCCTTTCTGTTAATTAATAATAATATTTATCTCTCTCAGATCACATTTAATTGCATTTTCAATGAAACGGCATCGTTTGGTATTCAAATTATGATATTCGGGCTATGCGCGTTTATTATTAAGGCAATACATATGTGTTTTGGAGGTACTATAAACTCAATTAAAGACCGGTTAGAGTCATGTTGGGTAATTATCAGCAATTCAGACTCAAAACGGTTTGAAACAGAGTGTTCAATACCGACCAAGCACATATTAATTCCCATTCATAAATACTTTTTTTTCGGTCAAAACACCACATCTTTTCAGTCCAAAATCAAACCTACAGTTGCCTACCATTTTGTTCAACAATTTTACTTCATGTTTTATAATAAAACCCTCTCACTATAATATGGAATGCCCCTCTACAACTCCTTACCTTATCAGGAGATTGGCGTGCGCGTCGCTGCGTACTTTGCGATGTTGCGCAAAACGCAGCTGGCTGTTGTAGTGTGAATGATAGGACAATGAAATACTGTTTCACTTGTACTATTTTACGCAAGCCTACGCAAGGAATGTGTACGTTCAAACTACGAAACGTTGAAAGGCACCGGATTTTTATGCCATGTCTTGATCATCCATTTAAGACTGGCCACGGGCTCTCGACCAATAGGAATGCGTAAACTGTATTAGGTATTATGAATATACCTTTAATTTATAGTTTTCCTCATCATGTAGGGCCATGTGGAGATCCATACTTCAACCTCACCGACACCTCGCCCGTCAAAACTCACGTCCCCGGCTGGCCGCACACTACCCTGACAGTGTGACTGTCCCTACCTGCTGCAAGCCGCACCGGGCCACCGTGTCATGGTGACTTTCATGACCTTTGACACGGAGCAGGGCTACGACAAACTGTGGATCGGGAACGGGCTCACCCCAATGGAGGACGTCATTCTACAGCTCAGCGGGTAAAGTGATATGGCTTTGTGTCAACGTGATCATAGTCGTGTTCATCATATGTCCGGCTGCAAGTTTATTAGTTTACGTATACTGTCACAAGTAACAGGGGGCTAAACACATTCGGACGATTCACAATGTAGTGAGCCACCAAGTGTTTGCCATAGAGACAATTTTTCAAGTTTACGGTCGACAAACATTCCCATTTAAACAAGCGTCAGTAGACAACTTGATTTAGTTATAGATTTGGGCAAAACGCTCTGCCGCCTTACAAAAAACACCATATTGATAGAAAATAAAAGGCAAATAATAGGGGCCTACTCGAATCATACGCGTACGAAACTAGTGGCTAGAAAAAAATTCAAATGTCCCACGCTGTGAATTTGTTGACCATCTACCACAATGCGCTCGGGAAAAAAAACTCTCCGTGGCAAACTCTTAGTGGCGCAAGGCATTGTGAGTCGCCAGAATCAAGGCGTTTTTGTCACAGTTAATTTAAATAGCTTTTGTATTGACGTGGGATTGTGACAAGAACTGCGTGAACTTTTGGTTGGTTTGAATTAATAAATGGACAATGCTCACAATGTTTCATCAGACGGTTTGGTTGTGCAAGGGAGGAGTGGTCATCGGCGCCATTGGATAGGTTGACAGGGACAAAATGATGTGTCAGCACAAGGTTAATATACCTTATTATGCTGCCACCAATTCAGTCGTGTTCCCTGTATCATATTATCACTGAATGATAATGATTTTATTTGTAAAAAGGAACCTGTTCATTTTCATTCAAGCATCGTTGATTTGAATGGGAAAACAATCGAGAGCCCGTAACATGATAATGCTCTGGTGGCTTTGGTGGTTCTTATCTTGTGTGCATTCAACCATTTTTCCGGCAAACTCTTTGACCGTGCACAGCAAGCACGTAATGATCCATTAGACTTGTTTAAGCATTTTTGTTGAAAAGGTGTTAATTTCGATAACCTCGTGGATTGCTATTCGCCATTAAGTAATTGTGTTTATGTAACCTGAGTGTACAATCAATTTTTACCATCTCGTTCCTTTTAACCACAGCAACGATTTTCCCTCGAGGGTTGCTTCGAAGGAGCATACGATGTATCTGATTTTTTCTTCAGACACGGTTTTCACGTATCCGGGATTTTCCTGCGAGTTGACAGGTTTCCCTGACCAAGGTAAGATCTTGTTTCTTTGATATTTAAGCAATAACATTTGACAACAAAATATCAACTTATTATTCTCACACATTTCTCCCTACAGTTTCTTGTAATGCTGGGCAAACACCGTGCGACTACAAGGATTTCATATGCGTCAACGAGAACAGCGAAGGAGTATGTCCTGACCGTAAGTATTGCTCTGCTCACATGTGCTCCTTGATATGTGGATGTGGAAAAGTCTCCCCTAGGCCTATATGCTCCCATTTTCACACTTGTCACAGCACGCACCATTACGTGTCACGATTACGTTTGCGATTAGGCGTGGTGTTGTTTTGGGCGACATGAGATTATTGTAATTATGTGAAGAGTCACTAAAATAGTGTATTTGAAGAGGATGACATTCTTAACTGTATCTTCCCCTCCAAACCAGGGTTTCTGATTATGATTTTGCTGTCTGGAAGTTAAGGAAATGACTTTTTGGGGTTGGTATCTCCACAGTTGAATGCGACTCCGACGCTGTGACCTTCCTCGACGACGCTGTGATCGTCAAGTCGCCGGGCTATCCGCAGCCCTACCCGGCCGGCCTGTACTGCCGCTGGGACGTACCCTCCCGCGGCCTGGCTCCAGCCACGCTGTTCCGTGTCCTGGACTTCTCCACCGAGGCAGGCGAGGATGTGGTCCAGGTCAGCGGGCTCACTTTCCCCGGGGGTGAACCGGCGGACTACACACTGGCGGGGACCACAACCAAGATTCGCGCCGTGGTGTTCAACGCCACGACCAGCGTGACAGTCCGATTTCAGACGGACTTTAACATCCAGCTGACCGGATTTCACTTCAACCTAATCAATGTCAATTTCACCGAATGGGAATCAGGTGATTGACATTGATTGTTGCATGCATTGAACATCATAACACGAACAAAATAACTTTAATGTTTGGTTTTGTGTTAACGTTAACATCCAGAACAATGTGTTTATCGATGTGATTAAATAAGTTAAATTGTTCGAAATCTAATTCGATGTGGCTAACCAAGCAGCAGTGAATCTGTCCCCTGATAACTGTTGAATGGAAAACAGTTCAACGTTCAGCATTTTGGAATAAGTTATCATAAGTCTTGCTTTAGTTTTCCTCTTCGTTTAAACATACATTCTGACGACGGTTTTAAACAGTGCGAGCCAGTTAATGTTGTCATACCGAACATTATATTTAAGCCTATCCATTCGGCATCATTTCTCTTTTGCCAGAGATGATTCGGTTTTCAGAAGCATTGCCACGAATTTTGTTGGGAAAAATCACCCCGATGTTGTGCTCCCTATCAGCATTGTCACTTTGCTGAAAATTCCCTTTTTGTATTATGATTTTCTTTTTTTTCAAGATACGCCTGAATCGAATTAGCATCGACAGAACATACTTGAAGGAAGACTTAGTATTCACTCATACGTTTACTTGAACTATCTCACCTTATTGTATCTTCTTTATTGCAGATTGGTGCATCACTGACAAGCAGACGGGATTTATATGCGAAGGACTGTGTCTTGTAGCATCAGCTAAATGCGATGGATTCCTTGACTGCCTGAACGGAGAAGACGAGAACGAATGTGGTATTAAAGCTGTGGAACCATCCAAACAGTTTACCAGCGTAAAAATGTTACGAAATGTTTACTCTGTTGTTGACTAATACCCTTCTGACTGTTACTCAGAAAAAATATAATTCCCCACAAAATAATTCGAACTAACAACGTTGGTTACTTCTAACCAGCTCAAACTACGGGGCCAAGGAGTGTATTAATACCCCCCCCGGATAAAACAAAACAGATTTTAACTTTCGCATCACGTCAAGTATTATTTTCCATTACGTAATGGATGTCACGCATGCGTATTATGGTAAGTGACTTTGCCTGGTTGCCCCCCCCCCAAAAAAAAAAAATATCCCTGTATTTTCAACCATACATTAAGAAATGTAGACAATTTGTTTTACAGCTGAGTACATTTGTACATCGTTTGACTTTTTTTCAGCTGAGGTGTACTGCCCATCGTCTTACCACTGCAGTCGAACAAAACCTGCATTGTTTCCGAACAGCTTTGCGATGGTGAAATTCACTGTGAGCACGGAGACGATGAAGTTGAATGTGGTGAGGGCTAATAGTCAAAATAGGGCGATATTAACTACATGTTTATCTACAGGTTCACTGCACACAACCCGGAACAGCAAAAACATATTTCTTCTAAAAAATAAATCCGTTCTGTACTTAAAGTTTGAAGAAGCAATTCCGACGAAGTTGGAAACATCATTCAAATTAAAACATAAACGTCCAAACATACAGTTGCAGTTTCTGAATTGCTTCATCACAAGAAGCAATTCAGAGGTTATAATTGTTGGCCTCTTTGAAAATTAAACCGTTGGAGTGGCTCGTCTTTATTCCAGTCACACAATTTCGTCGCTTCAAACAAAGGTGCTAAAACTGTGTGTGCGACTTTTTTTTTAAATGAGTGGGATACTTTTGAGACGCTTGGTGGCAGAAACACATGAGTCTTTTTCAATTATTGGGGAATTGTTTGTCGCATGGGGACGCTGTTCATTACTGTAGGGGTGGCAGACCTGCAAATCGACTCCCGTAGACCTCAGTGATAATTACGCGTACTTCCAACATTTACTAAAATACTCACAACTCGTGGTTTGCACACCCATCAAATTAAAACTTATTTCATCTTTTTAATTTTCTGTTCAATTTCACGTAGAATCTGATCATTTATGGGATACCATTCCATCCAAAGATGATCACTGCTAAAAGTAAATGTGGCCCATCGCCATTTCGAAAAAAATGATGACTGCGCTCCATTGCAAAATAGCAATTATTGTAGTGCCTCATTTATTCCGAAATCCACAGAAATTCGATCTAACGTGCAAGGCTTCAATTCCTCATCTGTTTTACAAACCTTCAGTTCATGGTCAACAAAACGTTGTAATTGCAACAAAATTGAGGGCCTGTATTTACTGCTCCCGTAAACCCACATAGAGTAGCCGTTTTCTGCAGAAGTGTAAACATCTTTAAGCAAACACGCAAAAATAACAACGTTACATTGACTAATATATTTGCTTCTTCTTTGAGGAGCTGGGTGCCTCCCTTAAGACGCCCATGCATGAATACACGATTGACATAGAATGAAAGGAGAAAACCGACAAATGGAGAGGGTTGTCTTAGAAGATATTGCATTCAGGTCAGAGTGTCCCATTGCCAGCCGTAAAGTACTTAACAAAACGATGCGTTTTGAACGTTTGCAGATGACAAGCGTTGTCCAACAAATTGTTCCTGTACGTACGTCGAAGACGATTTCCACGTTTATTTGTTCGCGTGACTGGAAACCACATGATATTGCTGACATTGCGAGAATCACTGTGGCACTGTGAGTGTTATCCAGCTACAATGTTCTACTATGTGTCCTCATCTGTTCAAATCTCGTCTTGTCTCGCCAAATGTCGTCTTGTCTCATCTACTCTCTTCTAGTCTAGTCTTTTCCTCGTGTCGTATTGTCGCCTGTCTTCTTGCCTGGTATGTAGTCAGATCTCTTTTCATCTTGTCTCGTCTATTATCTTCACGTATCTCACATAACATTAACAAAAAATATGGAAATATGGGAACATGCACGGCATCAACTTATTATATGCATTTAAAAGCCGCCACATTTTTAACTACATGTCATGAGGGCGGGTCCAGTTTGAATTAAGAGGGACATAAGCTGCCGCGAGGGGATTTTAGGAGGCATATGTTGTGTTTTTCTTCATCAATTTCCCCCTATTTTTTTATGTGGCCGGAGCGGGTATAGATTCCCTTGCTCCCATCCACGTTTATCCCAAACTGTATCCTTGCATGATGAATGGATTTGTTTTCATAGTTAACAACATTTGATACGATGCATTCTTTCATATAAATCGCTCAATTAAACCCATTGGAATTATTCATTGATATGTTGCACAATGTAGACGACCACATATAAACTGTCACTCAGCTTCGCTACTTAAACACAAATGCTACATTAAAGATTGTCCAACTCTATTTTTTTGTATACATCAATATAGCCAGCTCACGGGGGCAACGAACCGCAGTTCTATTCAACTCTTACCGGGACTTTTCAAAGAGTTAAAGCTTCTTCGATCTCTGTAAGTAGAAGAGGCAAAAGAAACAGATGTTTCCTTTGGTGTGTGTACCGCGCGCGTGTTGCACATCGATCAATACTAACAAGAATGTATACATTTATGCTTGCCTATAAAGCTGTATCAATAGACAAAGACGGATAAGTTTATAGAGAAGACCGATAATCAATCATTCTGGTGAATAATGCAAGTGGTAATAAATTACGAAACCAACTCCATAGTGAATAATCATTTTCCGCTTCGGTGGCGTAGCAGTGTCATTGTTATGGGGGGCGGGGTCGTGGAAAGGGCACTTGCACCTTGTTTTGAAAGTAGACAGATGTTTCTTTTCCTTTTTTCCGGTCACTTGGCCTCCGTAAAATCAAAACGTGGGGTGGGGAGGGGGGGGGGGGGGGGGGGGGGGGGGCTTATACCATCTTCCTGTAGAACCGTTTTTCAAACCGGACGATCATGGACACTATCGGACAATAGGTTCACTTTTCGGGGTGGCACATTGCCGATGGTCGCGCAAAACTCCAAAAGAGGCACTCGTAAAAGGCAGCTGGTAACAAAAAATATCCACTTGTTTAAAAAAAGAAAAGGGCACTTGTTAAACAAACAGGCATTTTTTTTTTTTTTTTTTTTTGGGGGGGAGGGGTAGCGGGTAGCGCAGGTGACAAAAGGCACTTGTACACAAAAGGGCAGTCTGTAAAAAAATATTGGGGGATAAGATCCCCCTAACCACCCCCCCCCCCCCCCCCTTTACGCCACAGCGCTTTTTATGCACAGTCATAGACCGCGAAAATCAAGAAATGTTTTAATTTTGTAATCATCCTCAATGTTAAGTCCGTCTACTTTCAAATTCTATGCTGATTTGGAAATGGTAGATTGAAAGAGTACATCCAAACAATAAATACATTTGCACAGGAAATAGTATAATCTTGAAATATCGACTGTACTTAATCTTGTTTTATTGTTATATCAATATTCATTGATAAAACATCAGAAGTACCACACTGTTTTTTATTTCAAGCTCTGTCCCTTATAATATGCTAAACGTGATCCCACCAGGAACCTTCTACGGCTTGGGGATCTCACATATCTGTAAGTTACATTCTTATTTCGGGTAATTTCCTTTGAATTAAGATTTGTACTCCAGAAAAAAAGCTTATAATAACATAAGACCCGTAAGTCAATTTGCCAATAATGTTTAACTGTGAAGCAGTTGTTTTTACCCCCGGAGTTTAGGAAATTAAACAGCAATGTTTATTCAGGGTGTGTGCCAAATAGGCGGGGGAAAAAGTAACGGACCGGTTGTGGACCTGAAGTCCCTTCCAAGAAACAAATGTAAACACAGTTGTTTAGTTTCAAAGTATTTCATTAATGTAATAGTGGATTTGTAGCCTCGTTGAGTGCAGATGTTAGCCTTATACTGTTCAGTATGCCGTAGCCAAGGGCAAAGCCTTGGCTTTAGCCATTCGATGTCACTTTTGGAATTTTCTATTTTTCCCAGTGTTTATATGGTTCAAATTTAATTATTGTCTTCTGTGTAAATATTAATACTATTTAACCTTCACACATATTAATATTGCTTCATACATGTTTTGTCTGTGTGACAGAAACATTTCGGGGAATGGCGTGACCGAGATAGTAGCCGACACATTCATTGAACTCCAGAATCTCGAGGCACTGTAAGTGAAATGAAAACTATAGTAGAATTTGTGTCGCATCTGATGGTCAGTCTCATACATATCTGGTTCAAGCAATTATGTGACCCGAAAAGTCTAAGGCTGCATACCAAAAAGGAAGAAATTGTTGGACGTAGGCCGAGGTCCAATTAAGGGGTCAGTTTGGGGTCAGTATGACCCCGAAGCGGAAACATTTGGACCTTGAAACTGGTCACATCCGATCCGGTTTTTTTAGAGTGAATATGCCGCACGATGTAGATCTGCACATTCATTTGCTTTAGGGCGATTTAATTCACAAGCTTGTCATGGCCTGTTCTTCTTCTTTTCTTCTTCATTCATTCATTTTCATAATGGCTTGATGAGTTGGGCCCAAATGTCCCTGTCGAGCATAGTGTTGGAAAGAGATGGACCACTCAGACCAGTTTCTAGCTTAATGGATGTTTTCAGGGTCATGTTGGGACGACCTTTTCGTCGAGGGGCTTCAGGATTCCAGAGGAGAACTGACTAGCTGGCTCATTATGTCGATAAACGTGACCGGCTAGCCGAAGGCGACGCTGTTCTGATGGTGGTGGAGATAGGGGAAGGGCACCATACAGAACAGAGTTAGGGAGATGTTGTTGCCAAGAAACGTTCAGTACAGCCCACAACATCCGTGTATAGTGCCTCAATGGATGCAGAGATCTGTTTGGTCAGGGTCCAGACTCGCAACCGTAGGAAGGATGGATTTACTGAAGTCTTGAAGATCTTAAGTTTGGTGGTCTTGGAGATCGAGGATCTGCTTGTGTAAAATACCATATCAAATATATGGGGATTTAAATATGGAAAATTAAATAAACGATTTTTCATTTCTTTTCTATATAGGATTATTACCGATGTACCAGCATTGGGAATCGTAGCTACGATGCATTTGCTGGTCTCCACAAGTTGAAAACGTTGTAAGCGTACATTTCTTGCTGGTGATGTTTTTATTACCCTCCCCGCAGGAATCGAACTGTAAAATACAGTTTTTTGTGCTTAATTTCTTCAATTGTAATGCGATAATTTAAATGAGTCGTTTGTCGTCCTGGTCATTATTTATTTAAACAGATTGAAAAGAGCACAATCTCAGCTTCATCGCAAAGATGCGATGAAGTGATGTGGCGAAGTGGCATATTTTCGCCTGAATCTCCAAATCAAAGTACTCGACAAACGACTCTTTTTAGCTTGATCGCATCCCATTACTCCAGCATTTGTTGATTCCCAATTCAAACATGACAAAAAAGCGGCGAGATCCCATTTAAACCAGAGTTAAACTATTGACCTTAAAACCCTACCCAAACACCACTCCTTCTGACAAGAACAATGTGTTTGTGTAATTAAAACCTTAGTGTGAGTCTAGCCAGCTTCGCCTCAGGGCATGGATAATCAAACGCCATGCGAATAACACTTGTCACAACGTCTCAATTGGCGGCTGTCTGTAGTCGTCGAACCACTATACACATGACTACATTTGATTGACAGCAAATAACTGGTTAGTTTGGACCATATTATACCCATAATGTGTACTACAAACTGCAGTTCGAACGTGAAGACGTGCATGGATGATGTCATACTAACGCCGAGGGATTCAGGTATTTTCCATAATTAGGTCATCACAGCGTCTACAATAAATCGTTCTAGTCGCTCCTGACTATTCACAATGTTATGGACACCGTGTATCGGCGGTGAATAATACCATGTCTTGTTCACTATATTTCGATACGTGTTATGATTTCCGCAGGGTACTGGTTCGAGACGCAGCCGAAAATGACCCACTAGATGCGAAATACGGAGCCTTTTCCTCTCTCCCTGCTTCTACAAAAGCGTAATATATTGCTTATTTAGAAAAAAATAATAACACTTGTTTTATGAGTAGAAAGATACCTTACTTTCCAACTTTGAAGGTTGGAAGTTTTCTAAAGTTTGCTTCCCTATTTTCTTTTCAGTGTTGTTGATGACTACAGACTTTGCTGCAATCTCCTGAGAGATATTCCAGGCTTCAAGATCAGCAACTGTCATACCACACAGTCACAGCCCCCGCTCAACCTCTGCGGTTCCCTCATGCAGAACTACGGACTGCGCGTGTGCATGTGGGTCCTTGGGATTAGCGCCCTCTTTGGCAACTTCGGGGTTATTGTTTGGCGGCTTCGGCACAGGGGGAGGGGAACCCCGGCAAGAAAATCCACTCATCCTGGTGCTTAATCTTCCGTATCGGACTTCATCATGGGGGCATACATGTTGATGATAGCTGCTGCCGACATCCACTATGGGGAGCGATACTCCAGTGAAGCGGCGCACTGGCGGTCCAGCGCGCCGTGTAAGGTGGCTGGGGTTCTGTCAGTTCTGTCTAGTGGGCCTCGGTGTTCTTCGTCACTCTGATCAGTCTTGACTGCCTCCTCTGCATAGTGTTCCCCTTCAGCAGACTCCGGCTCCGTGAGACGTCTGCCCATGTGGTTGTCATCGGTGGTTGGTTTGTGGCTCTCTGCTTTAGCATCGTACCAACTCTAGTCGTGGAATCCAACTCGGACGTCTACGGTCTGTCAGACGTCTCATCGGGCTGCCCCTCACCACCAAAGCGGCAGGAGTCCAGCTGGAGCCCAGCGATGTCGACATCCGTTCGGGGACGCTGGCGCCTTGCAGATTGTTTCGTCGACCGCCAGAAGCCAGCCTGGATCCTGTCCATCGTGTTGTTTCTCGGCGTCAATTTGTGCTGTTTCCTGGTCGTCCTCGTCTGTTACATCGCCATCTTCGTCAAGGTTAAGCGATCCGCTCGCAAGGTCAAGAAGAACTCGCACCGGGACCGCGATATCAAGATGGCTGTCAAGATGGCACTGATCGTCGGTACGGATTTTGCCTGCTGGATGCCCGTCATTATTCTCGGTATCCTGTCTCAGACCGGGGCGGTGCAGGTCGGTGCTGAGGTCTACTCCTGGATCGTGGTCATTGTCCTACCCATTAACTCCTCCCTCAACCCGTACCTGTACACGATCTATTCCTCTGCCATGGCCAAGCGCAGCGCGCAGCCGAGTATCGAAAAGTCGAGTAATAAAGTTTTGAAACCCAAAACTGGGTCAATCGAAACAGTGAACTCCTCCTTGTCAGATAGCAAGCCTATTGATTGACAAGGGTAGGCACAGGCAAGAACTAACAATCGTCCTACGTTCATAAGCCAGACAGTGGAAAACAAACAACAGCCGAAAGCCATACTGCTCATGTACGAAGCAAAAATTCTGTAGGGAGGGAGTAGAGGTTTTGCTGTACGCCAACGACCGCCTTGGAGGCTTTGTTGGGTAGCGGCATTAGGAAATCTCTCCAGGTTGGACGTATCGTGAACTTACAACATTTTTAGGCGACTAGGAAAATTAAGCAATGGTTAATATACCCACGAATACTTAAGTATATCAGAGTGAGTTTTAAAAAACAATACTCGTAAATGCAGGTTAATGATGTAATATACATGCAGTGCAGGAGCGAACTGCTTGCTGAGAATTGGCACCACGTGACCACATTATCAATTTCGTAAAATAGTCATATCGTTTGTATGCGAATTTGTTAAGCTTAAGAAAGAACAGCACCATTTGTGTCAATATTTGGTTTTGCCATCCAACGACTATTTCCTTCCGAGTGAACGTTTGAAGGAAAAAAACCACTCGGATAGGAGTGGATTTTCTTGTTCAAACGTCCATTCGGAGGTAAAACCCTGAGTATACAGTGTTTATACGTTGGTGAAGAGGCTGATCTATATCAGAGTGAGGGATTAAGCACCCTCTACTTCCTCAGCTGTCTTTTCTGTCCACTCTTTCAATTCTTGTTCTCACCCCCAGCCCCATCTTCTCCTATTCTTTTCTAGAAATGCCTTGTCAGTTAAGTCTAGTTTTATCTTAGATTAGGTAGGGTAGAGGCGCCTGACCCCTGGAAAGGTCAAGACATCACCGATGCCAGCAGGGGTACATACACACAGATCTCCTGTTGGCGGGAAAGGCGTATCCCCATACTGAGGTTTGGGAACTGACTTGGTGTTTTGACTATTCCTAATTTTATCTTATTCTTCGACCCAGCTATGGGTTAAATAGTATGGGGTCAGGTCAGGTGAAATTATAATCATGCACCTGCTACGGTAAACCTGTAGACTGTATGTACAACATAGACAACCTGCTACAGAGGGAAGCTTCGCCCTAGTATGGAAACAACTGCATGCTACAAGAAGCCTCCACCAACAACGTCTTGCCAGCGTGGTGGAGTATGGCAAATACCTCTACTAACATGAACAGTCAAAATGATGGAGGCCAAATAGCCCGTGGCCGTAATGGGCCCTACTCTACAGGACAGAGAGTTAGGACATCGGCAGCAGATGGACCCTTTGGTTCACAACCAGTATATGACGATCTGAACCCAAAGCCGAAAGGAAAGTCCAGGTCTGATAAGGAAACATCTGCAGCCAAAGAGAGATTTATGTTTGTACGTACAATGTAAGAACTTTAAGGACAGATGAGAGTCTGGACTCATTGACAGAAGAAATCGCCAGGATCAAATGGCATATTATTGGACTAGCAGAAACAAGAAGACAACAGAATCTGGTCAAATTGGTAGAAAGTGGACACATGCTTTATACATCCGAATCACAGAAGAGTCGTTATGGTGTAGGTTTTCTGATTAACAAGAACATTGAACAAAACGTGATATAATACAAGTGTCTTGGAGACAGACTAGCCATGGTCAAGCTCCAAATCAACCAACAGCACTGTCTTAAGGTCATACAAGCATATGCACCAACCTCGAGCCACACAGACGAGGAAGCTGAGGTTTTCTATGAGAATCTCAACAACTTCTGGACACGGACATACTACATACATCCTAGTATTGGTGACTTCAACGCAAAGGTGGGAAGACTTATGGATGAACAAGAAACATCTATGGTTCATTTGGAATAGGGGACAGGAATGAAAGGGGAGACCGATTAATAAACTTTACTTTGTCAAGGAGTCTTGTGATTGGAAATACCTTTTCCAGAAAAAGGAAATTGTTACTGGACTTGGAAAGCCCGAATGCAGAAACGCACAATACCATCGACTTCATTCTATGCAATCGCAAGGATATTCTCATGATGTGGCAACAGTTCCTAGTGTTGATATGGGAAAGCGATAATAGGATGTCCGAGCGAAAGTTCGCTTTGACAAGAAGATTGAAAGGATGAAGAGAATTAGACCCCCGAGACGAAGAAACATAGATATCAGAAAACTGGTTTCACAAGAAAAGGAATTTCAGATAGAACTGAA
>NW_022145393.1:0-22373 GCF_000002235.5 Strongylocentrotus purpuratus | reverse complement strand
ACATGAAAATTGACCAAGTGCTGCCTACATTTCTACATACAAAGTACAACTTTGGATGTTCACGTGTACATGGACATTTATGGGTATTGTACCTCCTATGCAAGCATACATCTGTGCCAAGTAATCCTTTCAGTCAAAATCAATCAAGTGACTGTTTTCAACAGTTAAGAATTCTCAGCCTGTACATAAAGCAGATTGACTAGCTGGGACTATGTAACTTGATACAGCTTTGGCTTTGACTGTGGGTAATTGATAAGCAAGCTGTGCCTCGACTTGCTAATGCTTTGTCTGTTCATGGTCTTTTGGCTGAGTTTGACTAGTCATAGTGCTTGCTTGACATGATCTGACTGCTGGTGACTAGCCTGTGATAAAGTATAGCAGGGAGTGGATGGAAATTTTGACAGTCTTTGGACTTTGTTTTTGACAGTCCGTTCCATCTTAAATAGTCTTTGACTGTTTAATAGCAGGAGGGTTAGTGCATTTGGGTTGATGCATAGCATCACATGTCCTCATTTGATCTTTCCTTTGTACATGTACAGTATTTACATTTGTCACTCACATGATTACAAAATGATAAGCTTTAATTTGTCTTAAAGGGAATGTACATCATTGGCTTTTGCTGTAATTTTCAGAAATGAACTATTGAGGGGTTAGTGTAATAGATCAAATATTGTTACACTGACATGTTTGAAGTTTTGTTGTTCGAAAATGCTGGAAAAACAAGAAAAACAAAAATGTTCAAGTAGTCCTGGTTCCTTGACTCCACTAAAGATAAATGGATCAATTTATAGATGCCGGAAAATTGTAAGGTAAGGGAACCAGTCTAGCTGGCCTGCACCTGTTCATGAACATGTAACCAATAGCAAACAAATTTGGACTGAAAAAAGTGTGAAGTTGGAGCAGTAGTTGAAAATAGTTAGTTCTTCCACGGTGGTCGGCTTACCACCGCTGGAAATGTATACAAAAATACCATTTTCTTGAAAATGACTACACACCAGGTGCCATTAATTTACAGGATGATTTAGACTGTCATTTACCAACATCCTAGTAAGGTATTTCTTAAAAACTTGGTAGTTTTATTTTTCGATGTTTCAAATGTTGTATATTCCCTTTAAAAGTGAGGTTAATACATGTAGTCTTTTCTATCCATTGACTCTGATTGGGTAATAATACTGAATCAGTTAGATACAAAACGTCTGGGCAATAGTTGTACAATATTGCCTGATCTCAGTCATTCCCTCACTCATTGTGTTTTTTTCCTCCCCACTCTAGAAAGACAAAGTAAATTTTTTTCTTGCATTATGGAGACCAGGATGTTGTGAATTAAATGTGTAATTTGCCACGGGAAATACCAGAAATTGTCAATTTGGCGAGTGAGTTTTACCTGGTGTAATGATTAACCTCGCTGAAGGTCTGTTTTGCTGTGACTACAAGCAAAATGGGTACCCAAACTGACCCGGAGTCTTCCGGGATTTTACAACAATGCATTTTAATATTTTCCTTACGTTCAAAAAGGATATGCGTTTTCCACAAAAGAATCATGTGAATTCAGCAGTAACTTACACACTATCATTGTAGAGGCTAAAAGTCATTGCTACATGAAGTTTCAGGACAGACTTTTTTGGATAGGAAAACTACGTCAAAATGCCTCCATTTCTTTTTGTTATTGTTATTTAAATATAAGAGTAATTTGTCAAGAGGGCATTTATTTTTATTATCAACCTTTGGACATTAATTGTTATACATTGTATATGATGACATTGCAGTGAGACATTGGTTTCAAACAAATCTGCAGTATTGAAGTAAGAATTAAGTCACTGCAAGAAAAGCGCAAAATAAAATTGACTTGCTGACTGCATTTCTGAGCATACAGACAAAGATGTCCACATATTTTTTTGCTTTTTTTCAAACGATCTAATAGTTCATATAAATTTATGTAAAGGGGGGCAAACAAACCATTAAATCAATGCCAGGGTTCATTAGTAGCCTTGACTTCAGGCTACATCAACATGTGCCAAGAACCCAACTTCATCAAGGAAAGAACCTTGAGTATGAGTTGAGACAAGGCTAAGGTTCAATTTCAAAAACAACAAAAGGTTACAGTAACCCTTTTCAACCCTCCTTCCAAAATTCGTACGCAGACACAACCAAATTTGATGACAAGCCAGCGATTATAGGGACCTGCCCTACCCCTCCTCAAGGAAGTCTCCATTATAGAAAAATCAGTCTTACAGTTCCTGGGCAACTTGGTTATTATTTCTAAATTCTTAAAGACGTTTACAATTTTGGGCTGGAAAGACGTGATTGGATCTCCTTCCTCACAGGAAGTGGCCATTGCTTTGCGTTGTTTTACACGTGATGCGTGTACAACAATGAGATGATTTATTAATCAGTGTCGTGTACGGGTCACAGGGAAATTGGTTCCATACTCTGGGTGGGTTGTGAAAAATGGATAAGTTCCCCTCATCCTTTCCTCCCATTCCTTGTCCTCATTCTCTCAAATTCCTTCCTGACAATGTGGCTAAATGCTGTACGAATACACTCTCACAGTTATAGTCCTGGACAATAATATTATGTACATCACAGTACATGTACCGGTACATCCGTGTAAGCTTGTTGTTCTTACAATGTATTGCCAAGGGGAGGAGCTGGTTCCATTGTCTTACATGAGAAGGTCAAATTCCTTCACTTACAAAGAATGCACCTCGATAAGTTCAAAAGTCTCGATAAGTCAAATCTGTTAAGTCAAAAACCCTTCTAACTCAAAGTAAAAAACCTATTCCCGTCAATCATTGTTGAATAGAAAATCCATTGGACAACTCAAAACTCTGCTTAACTCAAATTTGAGCCAATCTCCCTGAGTTTTTGACTTATCGGATTCCACTGTATGTAAAAATGCAGTAAATAGTCAGAAATAGTCTGATGTCCAACCTTAATATCACTGTCAGGTATCAATGTTTGTAAACACAACAAAGCTCCAAATCTGAGCGAGAGATACTGAGGCTGTGCTCAGACTTCAATCCTTGGGTATACCGTCAGGACGTTGAAGGGAGGCAGGTCCATCCTCCCTTGCCCCGCCCCTCTCCTCACCTCGGCAGACTGGAGAGGACAAACCAGAAACTTGGGAATATTGCACCTAATGAACAACTTCCCCTCTGAGTCCGACGTACTCTGTGTCGTCTCCCGAAGAAAGCTCGCCAGTCCTGGGCAAGCTTCATTGTGCTCTGTATTGTCGTAGGCCCAACAAGCGTACTCGACTTTCAGTCTTGCACCTGTATTGTTCATGTAGCGACATTTTGTTGTGGTTTTGTGTGAGTTGACTTGGTGACTCTTCTTGTTAACTGCGTCAGTTGGTCCAGGGATTTGTGAAGGTTGGTACACGTGTTTTTTTGCAGGTGGACTGTGGGTTGGGTTAATTTGTAAGTTGAGCAAACTGTATTGTTCTGTGTGTTTGATGACTGTGTTTGTACCTTGAGGCGCTAGCCTTAAATGTGAATCATGTGTAGATATGTACTGACATGTATTGCTTTCAGATTGTTTATTTGTGCATTAGACCCTGTAGCATCCCAAAACTGCCCCTTGTTAATGCTTTAACTTACAAAGCAGCACTCCATGGTTTATTTCATCAGTGAATATATACAATGTAATACAATGTAGTACACTGTACTACCAATGTAGTACAGTGTACCACCAATGTAGTACACTGTACCAATGTAGTACACTGTACTACTACTCCTTTGGTTGAATTGCTTACATGAATTGTACTTTTTGACTTTATTTTCCTTTCCATTTTTTTCTCCAAACATGAAATTTTCAACACAATGTGCATGTGTACATACATGAACATACTTGTACACGTACGGTACTTAATGATGCATACATGTATAGTTTTTAGAACTCCTCATTATGCAATGATTTATTGAACAATATTACATCAGTCAGTCGCCAGTCAGGAAGTAATCCATATGTACTGGATTCTCCAAGTTTGGTTAATTTTGGTACAAAATACAAGGATGTGGCACTGGAATTTCGCTCATTTCAACATTTGTCCATAATGTACTAATAGCATGTGACTGATCTTTTTCCTTGCTTGAAATGAACGATAAAAACGTATTAGACAAATCTAAGTAGTGATTAACCCAGATTCTGATCTGGAAACTTTTTTTTAATCACAAAAGTGAATTTTCCCCCTCAAACGAAGCCCAGTCTTGCAATCAGTACCTTACACCTCAATATTGGCAATCAATGGAGCCCTGGTTGCGCCCCTTGCCCGGTCCATTTCATAGCCCCAGCCCCCCTAGTCTTACACCCCTCTCCAGTTGCAGCAGGAACAGTCAGAGGATAGTCCCCGCATCAATAAGCAATCCCAGGAAAAACACTCTTAAAAAGTCGTAGATAAAACACCCTGAGCAACTTTCAAAACGTCAATGTTTTATCCAAGAGGAACCCAGTTCCAGTTTCTAGTATTTTTTTCCCCCCACATTGTTGAAGTTAAAAGAATTATATACACAACACAAAATTGTTGGTGGTCCGTTGCAGTTTATTGAGTAGTAGACTTTGGACACGCAAGTTTGGCTTAGAGCTTAAAAATACAAATGACCAATCAGTGATAAAGCTGTTAAGCACATGAAAATAAAAAAAGAACCATTGTATGCATATTTCGTCATTTTATTGGTTTTGCACAAAATTTCCTGTATTAGCATGTACACACAGAACGGAATGTCGTAAATCTAGACGATTGGAGATAACAAATGTTAAGTATGTAGATGTATGTGTTCATGGACATGTAGTGTACATATGGTACTGTACACTGATTTGCCTATTTCGCTTAAGAAAAAACATGACTGTGAACGTAAAGATGGAAATTTTCTCAAGGAATACATATAAATAAATTTGCAACCAAAAAGGTCACATACCGTCTCCAAATTAGTTTTTAAGTCCGCCCGTTCACAGTGTGAAGGTATCACAGTAGTACAAAATGTCGAAAGGCACACGTAATTGATTTATTAAGTTCTCGAGAAATTACCAAATTTAAGTGTCCGTGAAAATTTGATTTGCTTTCGGTTGATTTCCAGCGCATATGCTGGGAAAACACTTTGTACACGTACATGTACGTATGTTTGTCTCACAGAAAATAATGAACAAAATGAAATACCGTACTTCATTACTCATGTTATATGCAAATGTAATAAAACCCTCACTATTAAATCAATGCCACCACAGGAAATTATCCGAAGATGTGTAGCTATTCCACTCTATTTTTTTCTGCGGAAAAAAAAATCTATACTTGTTTTTTTTTTAGGGATGCATTTGCTTGAGCAGTGATCATATGAGATAACACACTTCATTTACTGCACAGAGAACTCTTCCTTATTTAGAACAAGGACTTGACACAATCAGCTGAAGATCTGTGGAAATAAAAAAAATAAAAATTGTGACGGCGCAACGTTGATGTTTACAGGCCCAATTGACCTTAATTTGGGATGGATATTTTTTGTATTAAATGACAGATAAAAAAGCGATTCAAAATTCAAAAAAAGTCTAATATGTTTAAAAATCTTCAAATTTCTTTCTTAGTGTACAGTGTTTTTTCATTAAATTACTTCAATTTCAATGACAAATAAATTGCATAGTCACTTAGTTTTTCACAAAGAAATTATAATTTATTTTTAGTGCAAGAGAGTCCTCTGCCACTGTTTGACATTTTTTATTTTAGCACAATTTACGTATTGATGTTTTAATTAATAAAAACTCTCCGTACGTGTAGATGTGGATGACAGTTACAGTGTACCCTGATTATTGATTTCTCAATTTGTTAGGATCTAAACGGCATCATGGAAACTGTACCCCGACATAAAATACCGTAGAGTGGAAAAAAAAAACCCAGGAATGTACATGTGTACTGTTTGATGAAAATGTAGACTTATATGTACATGTGTACATGTACATGTACCTACAATGTACATGTACATTGTGCATACATGTACATACATGTACATAGTACACTGCACATGTGCATGTACCTGTACAGTAACAAATATACTATTTGCTATTGTACAATTTACAACAAACATGTATCATTTTCAGTAAGCTTGTACACACCTGCATTTCCAGTCAGTGTACATGCACAAATCTATCAAATACTTCTTTTACAAAAAAGTATGTTTATACAGTAACAATATTGAAGGCCGAATAAATAAAAAAGACATAGAATGCAGAAATGATCACTGGACTGTAGATAATTGAGTAACAGTCTCGGTTTTTGCCTTTTTTTATGCGATCCAACAATCAAATTTTGCCAACCCAAATTGAAAACAAATTTGCACAATATGGCCTAATATGCATCAGACCATTAATAATAATCGTGTCTGTTCTTCAAGGCAAAAGCTTATTGTTTTTTACCATAATTGTTTGCCATGGTGATCAAAAGACACTCAACAGCCTCGAATTTAATTAGTTTTTTTTTCCTAATAAAAAATTCCCGAGCAGATGGTGCTGAATTTCTCGGTTTTCAAGCGAAATTTGACTGTAAAATTATTCCATTGGCATTATTACATAGCTCCAGCCTTGAGGAGGGGGAAAAAATCAATGAGGATAAAAGAGGAGACAAAAATAAAGAATTTTTTTTTTTTAAAAGGACAGCATTGGCCTCCGAACCACCAGATGGCAAAATTAATAAAAGAGCCCAAAATAGGAATAAATTTGTAAATGGAAAGTGGTTAAGAGCTTGCGTCGCCATGGATTTGCCTGTGTTGGGCGAGTCTTACATGTAAGTGAAGATATGTAGTGAGCTAAATTATCTGTGGTTTTTTAACTAATACTTAGTGTCTTGGTGATTTATGCATAATTTCATTAAGTGCTGTCTACTCTGGCCATTTGTCTCAACAAACACGTCAAGTCGGGACTTGCACTAAACTCTAGACCAGACGAGGCAAGAAAAAGTGGTATTTTATTGACATGCTGAAGAATTTTCACTGTGTACAATGTATGTAAATGTTTATGTAAATGTACATGTACTACGTGTTCAGTTCATGATGTTGGAGTTTCTACGGCTTCATAGACCATTTTCATGGATACCAGATACCACCATCTTTGAGGTCACGTGCTACTCTCTCCATTTTTGTCCCACCACGCAGAGTATACAATGGCATGATGGGATCTGTTTTCATTGAACTGCCCCCAAAACAGAAGTAGCATTTTCCTCTATTTGTGATGGAATTTGAGTGACCCTCTGTTAGCCCCCCCCAAAAAATATTCGGTCTCTGGTCAGACCAAGTTCCGGAATTGACACGGCGACGCGGCTTTTTTTTTTTTTTTTTTTTTTTGCTTTTTTTTTTTCTTCAAGCTCGGATTGTACAGACAAGGTGGGATACATTTTGCATTTTTGGTGTCATGTACATTGGTGTCCTCCATAATTTGCCTTGGTGCTCTCGATCATTTGCCTTGGTGCAATTCCCATTCCTTGGTGCTCTTTGTAAAAAAAAATTGAGGAGGTGCGGCATGATAAAAATTGACGCACGCGCTGACCAGAGACCGATTTATTTATTTTTTTGGCCTTACAGTCCTTATGCTTCAAAGATTATGTTTGGTTGATATGAAGTCTGATGCTGTCCTTATCCACCACTGTAGAATTTTAAACCATGGGGCTCTCGTGTGGTAAATACATGTAAGCGCCCTCTCTCGTTCGCTATATGGGACTTGTCCTGTTCTCTGAGCTACTCGTTTGTGAAAATTAAGCATGTTGCCTAGCACATTCATAAATCTCTCAAAACATTGCATGACAGTTGCAAAATGTCCTACAATGTATAGGGGCCCTACCGTAGATTTTTAGTTATATGTTCGCTTCCTTGGGGTGATCATTCAATATTGGGTTTCAGTACACAAAACCAGTACATGATCTTGTTATCCTTTATGACTGAGGCTTGGGACAATGGGGGATTAGTGATAACACTATAGAACCGAGGACCTGCATGGCCAGGTCCTCAGAAGGTTTTCCTGTACAAACCTTATGGCAGATGTTGAGAAAAGTTAAAAGTACAGTGTACAAACAATAGGAACAACAGAAGGGAACAGTAGGAGGTCCTCATACCGCTAAGTACAAGATAACACGACTGTGTGATCTGATACACGGTACCCTGTGGAACATGTGTATAATAGGGGACAAAAGATTGTATCCACAGGACAATTTCTATAGGTGAATATGTCTCCACAAGGTTATCACGAAATGGATTTTATTCAAAAACTAGGAATTTCCAGGCGGGTTGATCTCTCGCAAATTGAAGTATTTATGTAACTGTAAGCCATATTTTCAAGTCCGAATTTCAGCCAAGAAAATAATTCTGGTAAAACAAGAGCATTTTGAAACTACACTTTCAAACTCGAAAACTTAGTACACGAGAACAAAGAAATGTCTCCACAAGGATACAAATTCTGGTATGGTGTTTAGAATTTGTGTATCATTCCATTGCTATTAGAGGACACTCTGTTTCAAGGAACCTACCTTTCATTTCCCTGTATATTTCCCTCCTTTTTCTATGCTTTTGCAGGACAAACTGTCAGAGTCATTCATTCCCTGAAATTAATACCTTTGCAAGAATCATCTGTTTTCGTACCAGCATCTCTTATGCATGAGCGTACACCTTAATTATCTCAGAACAGAAAAAACCCAAGTAATATCCTGTGCATAGTTAGCTGACAAAATAACCTGGGGTTTCGTTCCACAAAATGAGAGGGATAACCAAAAAAAAAGATAAAAAAATTCTTGGAGAATTATGACCCAGCACTTACCGATCAGTAGGGAGAGGATTATAGAATCTGCATAATTTCTCCCTTTGACCAAATGAGGCTTGAAATTCTAGCCGGGTTGAGGGTATCATGCTGAACCAGAATTCATTTTGTTTCGCAAGGAGCTGTACATGGCTGCCTACATTAACATTCATGTGATGTATGTTACAGCACGGTGCATTAAATTTCATGCTTGTTTGATGAACGACACAACCCTACACGGAGTTACAGTACTTTAGAGCGAGTATGAACACAATACTGTATGATGTATCTATAATTACATTCTTGATGTCAATTTGTTACTGTGTACATTTTTTGCATGCAGAAATGAGCTCTGGCTAACTGGGTTGTGAAAAATTTTGTTTCCTTCAAATGAATTGTCCATGTCTCTTTTTGGTAGTGAACAATATATTTATAGGTGAGATTTTTGTCCAGACTGTTAAAATAGACAATTCTTAGGACGTGAGACTTTGCGTGGCTACTGGCTTAGGTTGAATGAAATCGTAAAGGGAGGAATAAGTACACTGTTAGCAACAATAACCACAAGGGTGAGAATGGTCATGATTTTCTGCGCTCAGGATTTTTTGCAGGATTTCAGGAATTTTGTTAAGAATCTAAATTTGAAATCTTGAATTTTGGAGGTTGTACCGTAACGTAGGCCAAAATAAAAGGAGTTTTGCTTCCGATTACATGGCATTTGAAAATAAGGTAGTAGGTGGGGAATTTTTTTTGTTTGCCAATTTGTTTTTCGTACGATCATATGGAGGTGTCTGCGTGTAGTCAAGGGTAGAAGGTAGTAATTGATGATTTCGGGTTTTTTCCTCATTCCCCCCCCCCAAAAAAAATTAGGGTAGGGGCTGTCAAATAGGTAGGTAGGGTAACCGAAGCAGAAACCATTATTTTTTTGGGCCTTACATGTACATGTAGGTGTTTTTACCTATAAACGTTTATGGCCTTTAGATCAAACGGAATTGGTATGTCGTTAGGGGTGCCTTTAGGCAAATTTATCCCAACCTATAGGCCCTAAAAATCATACAGACCCTATATGTTGCTCTGGGGCTCTCTGTGATCCTCACACCTCTGCCAATTATTTTTGTGGATTTTTCATTTCTCCCAATCTCACCCCTGTTACCATTATCAATCAGGTTTTTTATTTTAATTTCAAAACAACACTTCAAAGAAGAGATTATTATTGTGTCTTGTGTAACCGTAAACCTTTGCTTTGTCAACAAAATTCTTGTCGGTCTAAAAATACGGGAAACTCACTTTTGCATTTTTGTAAGACGGTGGATTTATTGTGCAAGGGAGCACGACCTTTTTTCCCTGTCATTCGTTGAAGCACGATCACAAGTTGTTACACGTCCACATACGTTGTATTTGTTGGGTAATGCAATATGTTTTTCCATGTTGGCAATATTGTTATTTGATTTATGTGACGGGGAGTGCTTGTCACATGAGGGGCCTCTTGCAAATTACGGTCATATTTCAGATAGTCACGGTGTGAGACCGAAATTTCTTTTATTTCTTTTCCTTATTTTGTTTTTGCTAATTTTAGATGCACGTACAGTATGTTGTTTGTTTTTTCCTTGTGCCTTAAAATAGAATCAACTTGGAAAGTGTCGGGAAAGTGTTACTGTAACATGTTACATGCTTGTGAGATTATCCTGAACTTTCGCCAATCTATCAGGAACCAACATCTGGTTTGGCCTGATTAGATTTATTCAGTTCTGATGAATCATCAATAAATTGTGGTATTTTTATTAATAATATTTAGAAAACAAATTTGTAACCGTACCCTGCAACTTTTTTCCCCATTTTTCATTCAGGTAGATGATCACTTGGATGTCAAAGCGTTAGAAATGATTGCCATAGGAGGACGAGGCATGGGTAAGTTAAGAAAAAATTAAGAAAGATGTCTGTCTTTTGTGTCTGTTTTTTTGTCTTGTGCTTTTTTTTTCGTATATTTCTTTTTCAAGTTGAAATTTTGGTTCTTCTGTCCCATGTTTTTCTTTGGTCCATTTTGATGATTTTGTTATATATACCGTTACGTCTTTGAAGTACATGTAATAAGTCTGTAGAACTGTAGAATAATAAACAAATACACATGTATACATGTGTTACTGTATCTACTGTGAAATTCTCCATTGATACCATTTACATGACATACATGTACATGTAGATGTACGTGACTCCCTCAGAAAGCTGACTACGTCTCGGAGCAATCTCAACTATCAAATTGTCAGAATTACATACGATTAAGGACTATAAGGTCCAACATTTTCATCCTCAAATATGACTGGGCAGATTTCCCTTTACAATATTACTCCAAAGGTCAGAGATTTGTCCGTCTGCCTTGCGGATTTTGGCACTTCAGAGTTAGGGAGAGACGGAATTCCTGGAATATCTTGCAGCTATTTGAGATGTTCTGGACTAATTTCAATTTCAGATTGGCAATGCGGTTGGTCGTTAATGTGAAAAAGACTGTTGTTACTCAAGAAATTTGCATGTAGACTCATAACGGGTCGAAGCATTGCAACATTTTAACATTATTAAGGACTCATTGTTGCGAATTTGTTATTGGCAAGTTAATTAGTTGGAAAAACTTCTGTGTAGTTGCTGGTTACGTTTTGTACATAGATATATTTTATGACATAATAATATATGTTATATTTGTTAGATGCACACATACATACATAAGTATGTCCTTGATGTAAATGTACAATAGAAACGTATGTTCCATGTGATTAATTTAAAAAGCTTAACCATACATAAAACAAACTTGCAGTTTGTTTCACTAAAGCGTGAGTATGTAAAATAATTGAAAAAAGTAAAAGTTTGTGTTTGTTACTGTTTACCACATCATGGAAGGGCTGTCCAGCCGACTCTGGCATGAATTTTAGTCATTCTCTCCCCCGCTTCCTTCCTAACTACCAAATATGGCTACGATTGTCAACATCCTTACAATGTTTCCTACGAAAATTGAGAGATAAAAAGTTGTCCGGGTTAATACACGGTCTGTCGAGTGAAGGTCAGCTGGCCGTGCAGACGTGTCACTTCTCATGATATTCCAGATGTAATTATGGTAAGAATTGTTGGGATTGTCCGGACACATCGTTGGTCGTTTACTGATTAGCCAGGGCCCAATTGCACAGCTCTGCTTACCATTAGTGAAAAATTCACGCTTACTGTCGCAGAAAATTCACGCTTAGGGTAGCGTATTTGCAGGTTAGTTAGGACTTTGGCTTATAATATAAATGCACATGCGTACATTCCACAATTAAGGATGCTAGGGTTATTTGTTGCTAGCACTTTTAGCACAGATGGTGACTGTAGCAAGAAATTCTGTGGTTAGCAGGGGAGGGGGGGGGGCAAATTTCATGGCTTTGTTAACCACAGAATTCCACGCTTACGATCATCATTCTATGCTAACCACGCTTGCAGAAAATTCTGCGCTAACCTAGTAAGCACAGAATCCTTACTTCACGGCATGGAAGAATTTTTATTCCTCCATGGCAACGGGATGTACGGATGCGCAGAGGCCAAAATTCCTCGCTAACCCGCTTACCGCAAGCAGGGACTTTTTTGCAACAGTACAGTAAGCAGGGATTTTTCGCTAATAGTAAGTAGAGACGTGAAACTGGGCCTGGTCATGTATACGGTACATGTACAATGGGTATATCAACATTAACTAATTATAAACCTAAGACAAATCAAAATCTGAAAAAGAAATTTGTTAAAGAATGCTCAAGAACATATTTTGAGGTTTCTGTAGATTGCTCTGAATCTTGAAGTTTGTTTTGTTGACTTTTGAAATGATTTCCGGTAATTTTGTTCTGGAATTTAACATTTTACTTGGCAGTTGATTTCATAAAGTCAAGGTGCATGTTGGATGTGGCTCATCATACATTGCACAGTGACATTCCTCATGGAACTATTCCCATGCATCTTATGGCTCTGTGCACAAGTACCCCCCTCAATGGTAAGAAGGGAGAGTTGGGGGAGACCACTGGGAGAGACATTCAAAGGTATAACCGTCGGCGCCTGACGCCCACGAGAAGATGCTATGGCTTTGTGCACATTCAAAATAGCTCCAAGCATATTTTCGCTCACGCGTATTTTTACGCGTATTTTCGCTCACGTGTCCCGTCGGCGGGGCTCTCGAAAACCGGTTAAAAGCGCCCTCTGTTGTTCACGACAGAGCCCATAGTCAAATAAGATAAGAAGCAGAGCTGCCAACTCTCACTGATTTTGCAGAAAGTTCCCTGAAAATAAACTTATCTTTCCATGTTCTGATGAACAAATTTGAAATCTCCCTGATTATGGAAACTCTTTCCCTATTATGTTGAATGTAATTCTAAATATCTCCTGATTGTTGTACAGAATCTCCTGATTGCAAGATGCAAATGTTGGCAGCTCTGAAGAAGGTCAAAATAAATAGTGCCAACTCAGTATTTACATACATTTGTACACAATGTATCTCCTTGATTTAACTGTTGTAAGCGTCTATGCAAACTTATCCAGTCCTAATCATCAAGGCACAGTTTTTACACCTTGTTCTCTGACACCACGTCATATACGTCATCGAGCAGGATGATTACCTTTTTAAGCACTCTCACGAAAAGTGGAAACTAATGCATACTGATAAAAAAAAAAAAAAAATCCAGCCCTAGGTTTTTGAGTATTTTGGGCCACACACAGCTCATCTGTGAGTTGAGCTATGGGGGTCTGTGGGGACGTCCAATTATGGAACTGAATACTGCTTAGATCCCCTCTTTGAAATATGATGGTTGACAAGGACACATCATCAGGAGTATTGGTAAAATAAATGTCTGGGCAGACTCTAAGTGTAACTGACAAGGAGCTATTCGTCGGTGATGGAAGATGTACATGTAACTAGAAAAAAAAACTATGAAAAATGTAGTTCTGATTATAAATGCACAGCATCTTATACTATAGGCCTACCGTAGTTGACACACAGTTTGTACATTAGGTACCTTTGCATACTTGTATACCTGTGCATACTTGTAAAATATCTCAAGAAATTACATGTACCGGTACATGCACTGGTATGTGACTACATGTGCATACGGATATGTGTTAATGTATCAAACGTACATGTACATGTACATGTAGGTTATGTACATGTATCTGAAAATACCTGTGCATTTTTGTGTATACTTTGCACATGTGTGTGTATACTGTACATGTACAAAATGTACATGTAACATACCCGAATGGTACTATCTACATGTATTTAGGTGTGTACATGTACATGCAATTCCATCTCTTAAATATATTACAATTCATGGACTCGGTCACTTCCGTTTAATAATCAACATGCATACTAAATAATTGCATTTTGATTCATTATGTTTTCCCCACACCATGTTCACCATAAGCCAATTAATTTCCCACGTTACCTAACTTAAAATGAAGGCACTCAAATTGTACGGGAAGAAATAATTAAATAGTGCATGTATGTTGCACGGATACTGTGACGAACAAACGACCTGTCAATTATGGTCCGAAGAGCTGACTTTTTTACTGTATACATGACGCTAACGTCACCGGAGTAATGTGTGGAAAAAATCTACCAGCTGGGCGCGCAGAAAATGCCACAATTTTCCTCGCTGGCTTGGAATTTCAAAAAGGGCAGTCTCGGCACGGCTTCATAGTTGGGGCAAGAAGGCGAGCAAATGAGCTGGGTTTATAGAGTAGAGTAGTTAAATCATGGTAGGCCCATAATCGTTAAATTACATGTATGAATTTGTTGCTGTTTAATACTTCTGATTTGTGTACACGTATTACAGGTACATGTACATGTTCATATGGAAAATTTTAAATCAGTCTTTTAATGAAATTAAAATCGATTTTTAAGAGTGGTACGTGGGTTCGAACCCTGACGGGGAGCATGGTGCTTGTGTTCTTGGGCAAGACACTAATTTAGTATAAATGGTACCGGAACTGTGAAAGTAGAGACCAGATACGCTGATCTCAAGCACTGCAAAAACTGGTCTCATGGCTGATAAACAGGGGTAATAATTATGAGCGTTTGAGAGCTTTGGTATAAAGCATTTTATAAGCACCATATTATTATTTTAAATTCTTGTTGAGCTCCTAGAATAATTCCAAATTTTAGCCCTCCTGATGTGGAATCTACTTCAAACTGTTCTCTGTTTTGGAGGGTCCACACAGTAAAATTTTGATTCACAGAAATGAACTTTTGAAGGGTTTTGAATAAACCTTATGTAAAAATGTTACTCTGGAACCACTCGTAGCTTACACAATTTTCAATTTTGAACCGAAAACCATCTTCTCAATTTATTGAAATTGAAACAAAGTTACTTTAAACACCAAATTTCAGAGAATAAATATGCAGGTAACGGGTGCCAAGATTTTATTTTCCCATTTATGGGGATTTCCAGTGACCTTTGAGTCAGCATAATGGGTTTGACTTTTCCTGGAAGGAAGCTGAAAAACAAGGATATTTGCGAAATTGATCCAACACAGGAAAAATGAATGTTTGTTCTGCGACCCAACAAACATATCTGTTTTTTGTTCAATATTTCCTATGTACAAGTTTTAGGTGTTTTTGATGAAATACCTGAGGTATATTTTGCTTAGTAGGCTGTTGTATATTGTTCATTTACAAGCATTTGCACTGTGCTGTTGTCAGGAAAGTTTCTTCAGTGTTTTCTTCATTCTTCATTGAAGATTCTATGCAATAAACCAGAATGTCTACTTTTTTTCAAGTTACTATTCCCTTAGCCTGACCCTGTCCCCACCTAGGGGCCACACCCACAACTGATTCTGTCTAAAATGGATCGCACGGGTTCATAGTGCTACCACCATGTGTGCTCCCTCATAGCCAAGTACAGTTTAAAACCTGAAGCGTCTTCACATGGGCACCTGGCACCCTCCGCATCCCCCCTGGATCGGGTAGTGTCCCCAACTCTATTTTTGTAACAATTTAGGGGGTACTTCTGCTTGGATGCGTTATACCGGTAGCACTCTCACATACATGTGCGTGTTCTTGTGTAGATCATGTTTAGGAAGATATCAGGACCTCAGAGCCCTTTGAGGAGTTAACATGGTTTATCCGAAAGACAGGCTGTACCAGTAAACTCTGGTTGCATGATTGGACTCTGACATACATAAATGTATAAACTTAGCAATCTACAACACACATAGATAGTGACAATACAAGAGTCTACAATAAGTGCAGTCTTGCCATCGTGATTTTATGCAAATACGCAAGATAGTCTCTGTGCACAAGTACCCCCTCAATGGTTACAAAAGGGAGAGTTGGGGAGACCACTGGGAGGGACATTCGAGCGCATTGCTGACAGCACCTGGTACTCATGTGAACAGGGGTGTGAATCTCAGCTTTTAAGCTGATTTCAGCTTTTTTTGTTTTGGATTCTAGCTTTTTTCCTCACTTGCTGTGTACAAAAGTATAGGAGATTTCCAAAGTTCAGCTTTTTTTACCCTTTTCCAGCTGTTTTCAGCTATTTTTATCAGTGGTCACTCACACCCCTGTGTGAAGAAGTTACGGATTGGTGCACATCCGGTTGCGTACATTGTACTTCATGCAATGCGCATGTTAATCACACTGCGCACACTGTGTGTCCTGCCAACTTGGGCTTTCAAAGTTATCACATCACCTGTTTGTGCCCGAGTTAATTGATTGGAAAGCAGACCGTGAAATGCTCTACAATGCACATTGTGTACGTTCATGTACAGTACATGTGTACTGTAAACATGATTTTTTTGGAAATCTGTGGGATTTCCACTTCTTTTTTTTAACTTCTGAAGGACAGACACAGGTGTTTCGTTTAATGTTTTCTAAGAAAAAAAGAAAATTTTTGTTTCATTGCTTTAACGTATCTTTATGTTTAACGAAAAACGTGCGTTGTTCTTCACATCATTTAAACTTGTAAGCTGGTTTTATTCTGGATAATCTAAGGAATTCCATTTTATTTCTTCTTGACTTGAAACTACAAGGCCGGCACAGGTACTTTTGGTTGCTAAGTCAAAGTGAAGAAGAAGATGTGTCCTAAAATTACTTCCTTGAAAAAAAATCAAACTTTCTTTCTTCCCTGAACTGCCATCATATGTACCGTAGAGATTTGAAAATGGTTTTGGCTAAATATCTCTGAAAAAAATACACTTTTAACAATTTCCTGTTGAAACTCATCAATTTGGATACATCCTTTTTTGGTTGCAATAGAAGTTGAATGACATTTTCTTGGAAAAGAAACTAAAAAGTTTACCGTGTACCGTTTAAATCGACAATACTTCTAAAATACAAGGGGAATTCCATTTTGTGAAACTCTAGGAACATGTACCATGTAACCCTCAAATTCTTCTATTCTATCTTTTAAGTTCCTTTACTTTAGAGAAGAATGTTCCATGGAAAGCATTTCGCATAATTTTGAAGCAAAACTACGATATTGGTTTGGTGTTTTTTTATGTGTTTAAGCGCTCTTGGAATCTTGAAGTATTTGTATTTAGCCAGCTCCCGTTCTTGAAATTCTTTTGTTTTGATGAAGTATAAAAAGACAAGTGTTTTGCAGCTGTTGTACAATCTGTGTGCAGATCCTCAAAGCAAATTTGGCCCATTTCTCTCTCTGGATGTTGCGTAGTGTTGGTAACTGGTAAGTGCATTTGACACGTTCAGTCCATGTTTTGTTATGAGTATGACTAAGTGAAATAGTTTGGAATATCAAAACTTCTGAACTGCAGAATTGTGCAATTTTGGCTTTAATCTGGAGGAAACAGGATACAATTTACTACTTTGTATTACTTTTTGTTACTTTGTATTGCTATTTCGTTACATTGCGTGATGTTTTGTAATGTTTTATTTGACCTGTGTAAAATGCCTTTGTGTATGTGCTATAAGTTCTTTTGATTTCAATGGAAATTATGTTGTTGGGAAGCTTTTAAGCACATTTCCATATTTTTTGAGAATTACGTCATTTCATCATCACATTGTACGTGTATACATGTACGAGTCATGACATTTATTAAAAAAACTCGGTTTGCTTCAAAGACTTGTATCCCACTGTAATCCACCGTTTTAATTATGCTAAAAGGGAAGAAAAAAAATATTAAGCCCCGACTTATCCAACCTTTTACCGGGTATGAATGATTCACCCCACAATAAATAATTGCAAGATGATAAATCACGCTGGGCTGAGCCCCGGCTCACCACTTGCCACAATAAAAAACTGTTTTTTCTAGGCCGGCCGGACCCGGCGTTTTCCATTAAAACCACAGATAATAATCCCTAATTGTTTATCCATTTGGCATTTCTGAAAGCATGGGTCATTACTCCTATCATCCCATTTCCGAGATTACAATTCGTGGCTTCGTGCTGCTCCGTATTCTTAGTAATAATATCAACATTCCTAAGCCTGGGCACTGCACAGAAGCAAAAATTGCCTTGGATACAAATTTGGTTTATGCAAAATCTATTTTTTTTTTTTTTTTTGGCGGGGTAATTCATTTGGCTCAGCAGGGAGGGAAAGGAATGAGGTGAGATCGATTAGATACTCCTGTTTGGAATTAGCGATGGAAAATTCTCCTTTTTTTTTTTTAAGAAATTGCCAAGGCCAACATTTACATTGGAATATTGTATATTTTAGACAATTTTTTGGTGTGACTGAATGTAAAACATTATGGAATGAATTTAATGTTGTTGAGTGGACATGTACTGTTAGGAAATTTATCATGCTAAACACTCAAAACTTGTACAGTAGTTGTCCTATCTCACAAATATTTTAATAATTTTATAAAAATTTCTATTTATTCTCAATTTTTTTTTCACATAAAATTATATTCTAATCCTAACGACCCTGATGACACTTGCAAAAATTCAGAAATTGAAATTGGATGAAGTCGCCACTTTGCCCCAAGTTATCAGATTTAGGCTAATTCATTCCGGGTGGAACTCATGAAAAGGTCAGTCGCTAAAAACCTCATCTCAGGCCTCGATTCCATTTCCATTTTTCACCTTGGATCTGGCCCCTAAAAATGTGCAGAATGTCCATAGGCGAGGCGTGCATATCAGAATTCCGAGGAATTCCATAAAGCAACTAACAGCTGATGCTGGCTGGGCTCCTCACTCTTTGCATTTTCCTGAGATGTAATCATTTGCATTTCTATGAATAATTCATGAGGGGGAGGAGCTGTGCTGGTGTCACTATCAGTAGATGTCACACACTAATTATACAGCATCATCCCAGTTCAGTTGTGAGTACACATGCACATGATACAGCCGGATGTATGTCAGTACCTCATGAATTATTCACGACTGGCTATTCTGGAAGACTGTTACACAGTTGTCTGTTCTATTTTGGTCGGGGAGGCCGCGGTGTGCAGTTGATATAGGCCAAAGTTGTCCAGTTGTGCGTTTTAATGGGTTGTCAGTAAGTTCTGATGTCAAAGAGCCTTTTGACGGGAGGTGAGTTGGTTATAGTATTCCAGGCAATGATTTATGGACGACAGACGGAGAGAGTGTGTTCTGTGAAACATTTCCAAAAAGTCAGACCCATCCCTTGAATTGAAAGTCTTCACAAAACTTGAAAGCATCAAATTTGTGAGATTTGTAGATTTCTGCAAAGTTCTTTCACCCCCGAAAATCTACTTGTGCCATTTTTGTGTCATGTACTGTTTATTTCAACTCGTGTCATTTTTATGTCATTCAACTATCCATCAATCATTCTGTTAAATTAATTCGCAACATGGTCAAACTCATGTTTATACATGCAAAAAAGCACATGTGTGTACACCTACACTTGTGCTGTGTCACTTAAAGCTGTCAATGTTTTGTTAATATTGCAGAATTTGTTGGATTTTTTTACTTTGACTCACAGATAACATACATTGTAAAAAAAAATCAGAGTGAATTAATAAGTTGATTGTGAAAAAAATCATTCCATTTTCTGTACTTTGCAATTATAACAATAACATCAGCACAATTTGTGTATGCATTTAAACCAACGTTGATATAAGCAAAATCCCCGCGTGACCCAGCCCGCCCCGTTATTCCGTAATTACCACATATTCTCTGATTTCTGCCATCAAACGTCTCTCTGTTGCTGACTGTAATGCATCCTGCAAGCACCGCTGTGAACTGGCGGGCTTGTTAACTAACAGTTGTTGAGGTGCGCACATGAACCTTACAAGATACGGCCATGAGAGAAAAAATACTGTTTAACATGCTTGACCAATATTCAGGCATGCAACTGGGAAGTCACAAAAAAAGAGGAATTCAAATTTTTCCAAGACTTTGTACAGTGTTTTTCTATTTTCAATGGCACACTTGGGAAGTACAAAAGAGGAAATCAGCTGATCTGAGAAAAGTTGCATGCCTGAATATTTTGCTAGTGTTTTACATACAGGCAAGGGCGTCAATGGATTCTCAAAAGTGGGCGGGGGGGGGGGGAAGACATACCTTGATCAGAGCTAATGCGAGCGAGAAGGCGAAGCGAAGAAATTTGATTCTAGACGCTCTGGGGTAGAATCTGAGGCAATTTCTGACCACTTTATCCATTTATTTTAAGCAAAAGTTCATCATTTAAACATCATTTTTTCGAGTTTGGAGTCATTGAATCAGCTATTCGGAGCTATAGAATCAAATGTAGGCTACAATTTTATTCGGGGATGAAATAGGGGGGAGGGGACAAATGATATAATATTTCCCCTCCCCACTTTAAAAGTGGGGAGGGGGCTTGTCCCCCCCCCCTTCCCCCGTCCCGATTGACACCAATGCATGTAGGCACTTGTACACTTTTCCACTTAGAAAATGCTTTTCTAAGTTTTTTTGTCTGAAGGGAGAGCGTGAGGTTTTGTTAGCTTTACGAGGAACCCCTAAATCACTCTTTTTGTTAGATATTTCAACAAGTCACTTTAAGAGTGCACTTTTAACCCAACAGCTGTCAGCAGCATAGTTGTAATCTATAGTATAATCACAAGTCAATCATAAGTCAGGCCACAAGTAACCGGGATGAACAGTGGCCAGGAACGCTTTGTCCAGTTCGTTTCAATAGCTTGTGAGTTGACTTGGGACGGGATTGACAAGTGACTGACTTGTGATGACTTGTTAACAGCTGTGCTTAACAAGTCCTGCATGTACAATGTACATGTACCGTAAATGAATGTACATGTAGCCAGTAGTTGAGTCCAATCATGGGTCAATTGCAAGTCATCCAGCCAGCCCCATTGCCAACTTCGGGCTTGGAGAGGAGGGGGAGGGGGGGGGGCACACCACATTATGCTTTTAAGGTTTTTGTCGAGGGGGGGATTCCTTGCCAGGGGGGCCTGCCCCTCCCCTTTAGCGACGGGCCCTGCCCTCCCCCTTTAGCGACGTGCCTGCATCAAGCCTCAAGACAGGTCACATGCTGTTGAATGAGGCAAACAGAAATAGTTCTGCTTCCGATTACATGACATTCGAAAATAGGGTAGGAAAAAAAATTGCCAACATTTTTTGTGTACGATCATATGGAGGATCTGCGTGTAGTCAGGGTAAGGTAGAAATGGATGGTTTTGCGTGTGTTTTTTCTCTCATTTTTCCAATAAAAAATTAGGGGAGGGTTTGTCAGAATAAGCGGAACTATTTTATTTTTTTTTTGCAAAAGATATTCGTTTTGTTATTGAATGCAATTTACTGATGACTGGACTTGTGATGGATTTGTTATGGACTTGTGATGGACTTGAATGCAACATTGAATGAACCTGTATATTACATGTAGCTGCCTAAGGATGTTTCAAGAGGTTTTATAGATATTTGCGACTTGGGTTTGGATCGTGCCTAAGCAAGTTTGTGCTTGCATTTGCGCACCATAATAGTTTTCACTCAGGGTTGCCTAAGTTTGCATTAAGAGTTCATTATCATATAAACAATGGCACATTTTTATAACCCCGTTGCAGGAACTATGCACTAAAACATGAGGCAGAAGTCAACCGTCTGGGACTTCACGCTGCACCCTGCACACCGCATCACCATGAAGAAGTTCACGTTGAAACTAGACGCCATCTGCGCCAAGCTGAAGGAGGGACTGACGGACGGTGCGCCATCAACGGGATATCGCTACAGCACCAGGGAGGTCCAGTCACCGGACATCACCCGTCATCCGCTGCACGAAGGGAGATCTTGAATGGGTCTGAGAGTGGCGTGTCACCATGTCACAGCGCCAACGAACTGGACAGCGAATCTACTAACAGCCAGGATGAAGGAAACGAGGAGAATGGATTCCTGGAAGCAGACCCGCTTTTGGGGAAAGGTCTGCTCAACGGCCACGCCGAAACAACCAAAATACTCAGCGGTGCAAGCAAGCGCAAGGCCAGGCTAAACTGGCCCCCGCCGCGTTGTGGACTCGGTGATACTCACCCACCGCATGAAAATGGTTACTCAGACTCGTTAGCAGTGGACATGAGATATCCGGGGGGCGAGGGATGTCCAAAACAATCACAGAGGATGCAGCAACAAATCTCAGGGAAGCAACACAAGCGATTCAACCTCTATGCAAATATCTCTGTCTCGTCAGGACCTGGACTCGGCAGACAACCAAGGCAATAATTATGTA
>NW_022145392.1:0-88843 GCF_000002235.5 Strongylocentrotus purpuratus | reverse complement strand
AATTTCGGCCCGAAATTGGTGATAATTCAAATTTTCACAATATTTGCCCCTACGCCCCTTTCAAAGGATATGGGGGTCAGATCCATCTAATGGCATGTATGTACATTCATTGTGGGGAAACTAGCCTATTCAAAAAAATAAATATTTTCCTCCAAAATGCTGAACCACCCCGCCCTTACCATTTCGGCCTGAAATTGGTGTTTATTCAAATTATCACAATATTTGCCCCTACGCCCCTTTCAAAGGGATATGGGGGTCAGGATCCATCTAATGGCATGTATGGACATTCATTGTGGGGAAACTAACCTATTAAAAAAATATATATTTTCCTCCAAAATGCTGAACCACCCCGACCTTCTAATTTCGGCCCGAAAGTTGTGATAATTCAAATTTTTACAATATTTGCCCCTACGCCCCCTTCAAAGGGATATGGGGGTCAGGATCCATCTAATGGCATGTATGTACATTCATTGTGGGGAAACTAGCCTATTCAAAAAATATAATATTTTCCTCCAAAATGCTGAACCACCCCGGCCCTTACCATTTCGGCCTGAAATTGGTGTTTAATTCAAATTATCACAATATTTGCCCCTACGCCCCTTTCAAAGGGATATGGGGGTCAGGATCCATCTAATGGCATGTATGTACATTCATTGTGGGGAAACTAGCCTATTAAAAAAAATAAAAATATTTCCTCCAAAATGCTGAACCACCCCGGCCCTTACCAATTTCGGCCTGAAAGTTGTGATAATTCAAATTTTTACAATATTTGCCCCTACGCCCCTTTCAAAGGGATATGGGGGTCAGGATCCATCTAATGGCATGTATGGACATTCATTGTGGGGAAACTAACCTATTAAAAAAATATAATATTTTCCTCCAAAATGCTGAACCACCCCGGCCCTTACTAATTTCGGCCCGAAAGTTGTGATAATTCAAATTTTTACAATATTTGCCCCTACGCCCCTTTCAAAGGGATATGGGGGTCAGGATCCATCTAATGGCATGTATGTACATTCATTGTGGGGAAACTAGCCTATTAAAAAAATATAATATTTTCCTCCAAAATGCTGAACCACCCCGGCCCTTACCAATTTCGGCCCGAAATTGTGATTATTCAAATTTTTCACAATATTTGCCCTACGCCCCTTTCAAAGGGATATGGGGGTCAGGATCCATCTAATGGCATGTATGTACATTCATTGTGGGGAAACTAGCCTATTCAAAAAATATAATATTTTCCTCCAAAATGCTGAACCACCCCGCCCTTACCATTTCGGCCTGAAATTGGTGTTTATTCAAATTATCACAATATTTGCCCCTACGCCCCTTTCAAAGGGATATGGGGGTCAGGATCCATCTAATGGCATGTATGTACATTCATTGTGGGGAAACTAGCCTATTAAAAAAAAAATATTTTTCCTCCAAAATGCTGAACCACCCCGGCCCTTCTAATTTCGGCCCGAAAGTTGTGATAATTCAAATTTTTACAATATTTGCCCCTACGCCCCTTTCAAAGGGATATGGGGGTCAGGATCCATCTAATGGCATGTATGGACATTCATTGTGGGGAAACTAGCCTATTAAAAAATATAATATTTTCCTCCAAAATGCTGAACCACCCCGGCCCTTACCATTTCGGCCTGAAATTGGTGTTTATTCAAATTATCACAATATTTGCCCCTACGCCCCTTTCAAAGGGATATGGGGGTCAAGATCCATCTAATGGCATGTATGTACATTCATTGTGGGGAAACTAGCCTATTAAAAAAATATATATTTTCCTCCAAAATGCTGAACCACCCCGGCCCTTACTAATTTCGGCCCGAAAGTTGTGATAATTCAAATTTTTACAATATTTGCCCCTACGCCCCCTTTCAAAGGGATATGGGGGTCAGGATCCATCTAATGGCATGTATGTACATTCATTGTGGGAAACTAGCCTATTAAAAAAATATAATTTTTCCTCCAAAATGCTGAACCACCCCGGCCCTTACAATTTCGGCCCGAAAGTTGTGATAATTCAAATTTTTACAATATTTGCCCCTACGCCCCTTTCAAAGGGATATGGGGGTCAGGATCCATCTAATGGCATGTATGGACATTCATTGTGGGGAAACTAGCCTATTCAAAAAATATAATATTTTCCTCCAAAATGCTGAACCACCCCGGCCCTTACCATTTCGGCCTGAAATTGGTGTTTATTCAAATTATCACAATATTTGCCCCTACGCCCCTTTCAAAGGGATATGGGGGTCAGGATCCATCTAATGGCATGTATGGACATTCATTGTGGGGAAACTAGCCTATTAAAAAAAAAAATATTTTCCTCCAAAATGCTGAACCACCCCGGACCTTCTAATTTCGGCCCGAAAGTTGTGATAATTCAAATTTTTACAATATTTGCCCCTACGCCCCTTTCAAAGGGATATGGGGGTCAGGATCCATCTAATGGCATGTATGTACATTCATTGTGGGGAACTAGCCTATTCAAAAAATATAATATTTTCCTCCAAAATGCTGAACCACCCCGGCCCTTACCATTTTCGCCTGAAATTGGTGTTTATTCAAATTATCACAATATTTGCCCCTACGCCCCTTTCAAAGGGATATGGGGGTCAGGATCCATCTAATGGCATGTATGTACATTCATTGTGGGGAAACTAGCCTATTAAAAAAATATATATTTTCCTCCAAAATGCTGAACCACCCCGGACCTTCTAATTTCGGCCCGAAAGTTGTGATAATTCAAATTATCACAATATTTGCCCCTACGCCCCTTTCAAAGGGATATGGGGGTCAGGATCCATCTAATGGCATGTATGTACATTCATTGTGGGGAAACTAGCCTATTCAAAAAATATAATATTTTCCTCCAAAATGCTGAACCACCCCGGCCTTACCATTTCGCCCGAAATTGTGATAATTCAAATTATTACAATATTTGCCCCTACGCCCCTTTCAAAGGGATATGGGGGTCAGGATCCATCTAATGGCATGTATGTACATTCATTGTGGGGAAACTAGCCTATTCAAAAAATATAATATTTTCCTCCAAAATGCTGAACCACCCCGGCCCTTACCATTTCGGCCCGAAGTTGTGATAATTCAAATTTACAATATTTGCCCCTACGCCCCTTTCAAAGGGATATGGGGGTCAGATCCATCTAATGGCATGTATGTACATTCATTGTGGGGAAACTAGCTATTAAAAAAAATATATATTTTTCCTCCAAAATGCTGAACCACCCCGCCCTTACCATTTCGGCCTGAAATTGGTGTTTATTCAAATTATCACAATATTTGCCCCTACGCCCCTTTCAAAGGGATATGGGGGTCAGGATCCATCTAATGGCATGTATGTACATTCATTGTGGGGAAACTAGCCTATTCAAAAAAAATAATATTTTCCTCCAAAATGCTGAACCACCCCGGCCCTTACCATTTCGGCCGAAATTGTGATTTAATTCAAATTTTTACAATATTTGCCCCTACGCCCCTTTCAAAGGATATGGGGGTCAGATCCATCTAATGGCATGTATGTACATTCATTGTGGGGAAACTAGCCTATTAAAAAAATATAATATTTTCCTCCAAATGCTGAACCACCCCGGCCCTTACCATTTCGGCCCGAAATTGGTGTTTATTCAAATTTATACAATATTTGCCCCTACGCCCCTTTCAAAGGGATATGGGGTCAGGATCCATCTAATGGCATGTATGTACATTCATTGTGGGGAAACTAGCCTATTAAAAAAAATAATATTTTCCTCCAAAATGCTGAACCACCCCGGCCCTTACAATTTCGGCCGAAAGTTGTGATAATTCAAATTTCACAATATTTGCCCCTACGCCCCTTTCAAAGGGATATGGGGGTCAGGATCCATCTAATGGCATGTATGTACATTCATTGTGGGGAAACTAGCCTATTCAAAAAATATAATATTTTCCTCCAAAATGCTGAACCACCCCGGCCTTACAATTTCGGCCGAAAGTTGTGATAATTCAAATTTTTACAATATTTGCCCCTACGCCCCTTTCAAAGGGATATGGGGGTCAGGATCCATCTAATGGCATGTATGTACATTCATTGTGGGAAACTAGCCTATTAAAAAATATATATATTTTCCTCCAAAATGCTGAACCACCCCGGCCCTTACCATTTCGGCCTGAAATTGGTGTTTATTCAAATTATCACAATATTTGCCCCTACGCCCCTTTCAAAGGGATATGGGGGTCAGGATCCATCTAATGGCATGTATGTACATTCATTGTGGGGAAACTAGCCTATTCAAAAAAAATAATATTTTCCTCCAAAATGCTGAACCACCCCGGCCCTTACAATTTCGGCCGAAAGTTGTGATAATTCAAATTTTCACAATATTTGCCCCTACGCCCCTTTCAAAGGGATATGGGGTCAGATCCATCTAATGGCATGTATGTACATTCATTGTGGGGAAACTAGCCTATTAAAAAATATATATATTTTCCTCCAAAATGCTGAACCACCCCCGGCCCTTACCATTTCGGCCGAAATTGTGTTTTTATTCAAATTATCACAATATTTGCCCCTACGCCCCTTTCAAAGGGATATGGGGGTCAGGATCCATCTAATGGCATGTATGGACATTCATTGTGGGGAAACTAGCCTATTAAAAAAAAAAATATTTTCCTCCAAAATGCTGAACCACCCCGGCCCTTACTAATTTCGGCCCGAAAGTGTGATAATTCAAATTTTTACAATATTTGCCCCTACGCCCCTTTCAAAGGGATATGGGGGTCAGGATCCATCTAATGGCATGTATGTACATTCATTGTGGGGAAACTATATAAAATATAATATTTTCCTCCAAAATGCTGAACCACCCCGGCCCTTACCATTTCGGCCTGAAATTGGTGTTTATTCAAATTATCACAATATTTGCCCCTACGCCCCTTTCAAAGGGATATGGGGGTCAGGATCCATCTAATGGCATGTATGTACATTCATTGTGGGAAACTAGCCTATTCAAAAAATATATATTTTCCTCCAAAATGCTGAACCACCCCGGCCCTTCCAATTTCGGCCCGAAAGTTGTGATAATTCAAATTTTTACAATATTTGCCCCTACGCCCCTTTCAAAGGGATATGGGGGTCAGGATCCATCTAATGGCATGTATGTACATTCATTGTGGGGAAACTAGCCTATTAAAAAATATAATTTTTCCTCCAAAATGCTGAACCACCCCGGCCCTTACCATTTCGGCCTGAAATTGTGTTTATTCAAATTATTACAATATTTGCCCCTACGCCCCTTTCAAAGGGATATGGGGGTCAGGATCCATCTAATGGCATGTATGTACATTCATTGTGGGGAAACTAGCCTATTAAAAAAAAAAATATTTTCCTCCAAAATGCTGAACCACCCCGGCCTTCTAATTTCGGCCCGAAATTGTGATAATTCAAATTTTTACAATATTTGCCCCTACGCCCCTTTCAAAGGGATATGGGGGTCAGGATCCATCTAATGGCATGTATGGACATTCATTGTGGGGAAACTAGCCTATTAAAAAAATATAATATTTTCCTCCAAAATGCTGAACCACCCCCGGACCTTCTATTTCGGCCCGAAAATTGTGATATTCAAATTTTTACAATATTTGCCCCTACGCCCCTTTCAAAGGGATATGGGGGTCAGGATCCATCTAATGGCATGTATGTACATTCATTGTGGGGAAACTAGCCTATTCAAAAAAAATATAATTTTTTTCCAAAATGCTGAACCACCCCGCCCTTACATTTTTGGCCCGAAAGTTGTGATAATTCAAATTTTTACAATATTTGCCCCTACGCCCCTTTCAAAGGGATATGGGGGTCAGGATCCATCTAATGGCATGTATGTACATTCATTGTGGGGAAACTAGCCTATTAAAAAATATATATTTTCCTCCAAAAAACCCCGGCCCATTTCGGGCCTGAAATTGTGTTTATTCAAATTATCACAATATTTGCCCCTACGCCCCTTTCAAAGGGATATGGGGGTCAGGATCCATCTAATGGCATGTATGTACATTCATTGTGGGGAACTAGCCTATCAAAAAATAATATTTTCCTCCAAAATGCTGAACCACCCCGGCCCTTACCAATTTCGGCCGAAAGTTGTGATAATTCAAATTTTCACAATATTTGCCCCTACGCCCCTTTCAAAGGGATATGGGGGTCAAGATCCATCTAATGGCATGTATGTACATTCATTGTGGGAAACTAGCCTATTAAAAAAATATATATTTTCCTCCAAAATGCTGAACCACCCCGGCCCTTACCATTTCGGCCTGAAATTGGTGTTTATTCAAATTATCACAATATTTGCCCCTACGCCCCTTTCAAAGGGATATGGGGTCAGGATCCATCTAATGGCATGTATGTACATTCATTGTGGGGAAACTAGCCTATTCAAAAAAAAAAATATTTTCCTCCAAAATGCTGAACCACCCCGGCCCTTACCATTTCGGCCGAAAGTTGTGATAATTCAAATTATCACAATATTTGCCCCTACGCCCCTTTCAAAGGGATATGGGGGTCAGGATCCATCTAATGGCATGTATGGACATTCATTGTGGGGAAACTAGCCTATTAAAAAATATATATTTTCCTCCAAAATGCTGAACCACCCCGGCCCTTCTAATTTCGGCCCGAAAGTTGTGATAATTCAAATTTTTACAATATTTGCCCCTACGCCCCTTTCAAAGGGATATGGGGGTCAGGATCCATCTAATGGCATGTATGTACATTCATTGTGGGGAAACTAGCCTATTCAAAAATATAATATTTTCCTCCAAAATGCTGAACCACCCCGGCCCTTACCATTTCGGCCAAATTGGTGTTTATTCAAATTATCACAATATTTGCCCCTACGCCCCTTTCAAAGGGATATGGGGGTCAAGATCCATCTAATGGCATGTATGTACATTCATTGTGGGGAAACTAGCCTATTAAAAAATATATATTTTCCTCCAAAATGCTGAACCACCCCGGACCTTACCAATTTCGGCCCGAAAGGTGTGATAATTCAAATTTTTACAATATTTGCCCCTACGCCCCTTTCAAAGGGATATGGGGGTCAGGATCCATCTAATGGCATGTATGTACATTCATTGTGGGGAAACTAGCCTATTCAAAAAATATATATTTTCCTCCAAAATGCTGAACCACCCCGGCCCTTACCATTTCGGCCTGAAATTGTGTTATTCAAATTTCACAATATTTGCCCCTACGCCCCTTTCAAAGGGATATGGGGGTCAGGATCCATCTAATGGCATGTATGTACATTCATTGTGGGGAAACTAGCCTATTAAAAAAAATAAATATTTTCCTCCAAAATGCTGAACCACCCCGGACCTTACTAATTTCGGCCCGAAATTGTGATAATTCAAATTTTCACAATATTTGCCCCTACGCCCCTTTCAAAGGGATATGGGGGTCAGGATCCATCTAATGGCATGTATGTACATTCATTGTGGGGAAACTAGCCTATTAAAAAAATATAATATTTTCCTCCAAAATGCTGAACCACCCCCCCCCACCATTTCGGCCTGAAAGTTGTGATAATTCAAATTTTTACAATATTTGCCCCTACGCCCCTTTCAAAGGGATATGGGGGTCAGATCCATCTAATGGCATGTATGTACATTCATTGTGGGGAAACTAGCCTATTAAAAAAATATAATATTTTCCTCCAAAATGCTGAACCACCCCGGCCCTTACCATTTCGGCCTGAAATTGGTGTTTATTCAAATTATCACAATATTTGCCCCTACGCCCCTTTCAAAGGGATATGGGGGTCAGGATCCATCTAATGGCATGTATGTACATTCATTGTGGGGAAACTAGCCTATTCAAAAAATATAATATTTTCCTCCAAAATGCTGAACCACCCCGGCCCTTACCATTTCGGCCTGAAATTGGTGTTTATTCAAATTTTCACAATATTTGCCCCTACGCCCCTTTCAAAGGGATATGGGGGTCAGGATCCATCTAATGGCATGTATGTACATTCATTGTGGGGAACTAGCCTATTAAAAAAAAAAATATTTTCCTCCAAAATGCTGAACCACCCCGGCCCTTCTAATTTCGGCCCGAAAGTTGTGATATTCAAATTTTTACAATATTTGCCCCTACGCCCCTTTCAAAGGGATATGGGGGTCAGGATCCATCTAATGGCATGTATGGACATTCATTGTGGGAAACTAGCCTATTCAAAAAATATAATATTTTCCTCCAAAATGCTGAACCACCCCGGCCCTTACCATTTCGGCCTGAAATGGTGTTTATTCAAATTATCACAATATTTGCCCCTACGCCCCTTTCAAAGGGATATGGGGGTCAGGATCCATCTAATGGCATGTATGTACATTCATTGTGGGGAAACTAGCCTATTAAAAAAAATATATATTTTCCTCCAAAATGCTGAACCACCCCGGCCCTTCTAATTTCGGCCTGAAATTGTGTTTATTCAAATTTTTACAATATTTGCCCCTACGCCCCTTTCAAAGGGATATGGGGGTCAGGATCCATCTAATGGCATGTATGTACATTCATTGTGGGGAAACTAGCCTATTCAAAAAATATAATATTTTCCTCCAAAATGCTGAACCACCCCGGCCCTTACCAATTTCGGCCCGAAAGTTGTGATAATTCAAATTTTTACAATATTTGCCCCTACGCCCCTTTCAAAGGGATATGGGGGTCAGGATCCATCTAATGGCATGTATGTACATTCATTGTGGGGAAACTAGCCTATTCAAAAAATATAATATTTTCCTCCAAAATGCTGAACCACCCCGCCCTTACCATTTCGGCCTGAAATTGGTGTTTATTCAAATTATCACAATATTTGCCCCTACGCCCCTTTCAAAGGGATATGGGGGTCAGGATCCATCTAATGGCATGTATGGACATTCATTGTGGGGAAACTAGCCTATTAAAAAAAATAATATTTTCCTCCAAAATGCTGAACCACCCCGGCCCTTCTATTTTCGGCCCGAAAGTTGTGATAATTCAAATTTTTACAATATTTGCCCCTACGCCCCTTTCAAAGGGATATGGGGGTCAGGATCCATCTAATGGCATGTATGTACATTCATTGTGGGGAAACTAGCCTATTCAAAAAATATAATATTTTCCTCCAAAATGCTGAACCACCCGGCCCTTACCATTTCGGCCTGAAATTGGTGTTTATTCAAATTATCACAATATTTGCCCCTACGCCCCTTTCAAAGGGATATGGGGGTCAAGATCCATCTAATGGCATGTATGGACATTCATTGTGGGGAAACTAACCTATTAAAAAAAATATTATTTTCCTCCAAAATGCTGAACCACCCCGGACCTTCTAATTTCGGCCCGAAAGTTGTGATAATTCAAATTTTTACAATATTTGCCCCTACGCCCCTTTCAAAGGGATATGGGGGTCAGGATCCATCTAATGGCATGTATGTACATTCATTGTGGGGAAACTAGCCTATTCAAAAAATATAATATTTTCCTCCAAAATGCTGAACCACCCCGGCCCTTACCATTTCGGCCCGAAATTGTGTTTAATTCAAATTATTACAATATTTGCCCCTACGCCCCTTTCAAAGGGATATGGGGGTCAGGATCCATCTAATGGCATGTATGTACATTCATTGTGGGGAAACTAGCCTATTCAAAAAAATAATATTTTCCTCAAAATGCTGAACCACCCCGCCCTTACAATTTCGGCCCGAAAGTTGTGATAATTCAAATTTTTACAATATTTGCCCCTACGCCCCTTTCAAAGGGATATGGGGGTCAGATCCATCTAATGGCATGTATGTACATTCATTGTGGGGAAACTAGCCTATTAAAAAAAATATATATTTTCCTCCAAAATGCTGAACCACCCCGGCCCTTACCATTTCGGCCTGAAATTGGTGTTTATTCAAATTATCACAATATTTGCCCCTACGCCCCTTTCAAAGGGATATGGGGGTCAGGATCCATCTAATGGCATGTATGTACATTCATTGTGGGGAAACTAGCCTATTCAAAAAAATAATATTTTCCTCCAAAATGCTGAACCACCCCGGCCCTTACCATTTCGGCCCGAAATTGTGATAATTCAAATTTTTACAATATTTGCCCCTACGCCCCTTTCAAAGGGATATGGGGGTCAGGATCCATCTAATGGCATGTATGTACATTCATTGTGGGGAAACTAGCCTATTAAAAAAATATAATATTTTCCTCCAAAATGCTGAACCACCCCGGCCCTTACCATTTCGGCCTGAAATTGGTGTTTATTCAAATTATCACAATATTTGCCCCTACGCCCCTTTCAAAGGGATATGGGGGTCAGGATCCATCTAATGGCATGTATGTACATTCATTGTGGGGAAACTAGCCTATTCAAAAAAAATAATATTTTCCTCCAAAATGCTGAACCACCCCGGCCCTTACCATTTCGGCCGAAATTGGTGTTAATTCAAATTATCACAATATTTGCCCCTACGCCCCTTTCAAAGGGATATGGGGGTCAGGATCCATCTAATGGCATGTATGTACATTCATTGTGGGGAAACTAGCCTATTAAAAAAATATAATATTTTCCTCCAAAATGCTGAACCACCCCGGCCCTTACAATTTCGGCCGAAGTTGTGATAATTCAAATTTTCACAATATTTGCCCCTACGCCCCTTTCAAAGGGATATGGGGGTCAGGATCCATCTAATGGCATGTATGGACATTCATTGTGGGGAAACTAGCCTATTAAAAAAATATATATTTTCCTCCAAAATGCTGAACCACCCCGGCCCTTACCATTTCGGCCTGAAATTGGTGTTTATTCAAATTTTTCACAATATTTGCCCCTACGCCCCTTTCAAAGGGATATGGGGGTCAGGATCCATCTAATGGCATGTATGTACATTCATTGTGGGGAAACTAGCCTATTCAAAAAAAATAAATATTTTCCTCCAAAATGCTGAACCACCCCGCCCTTACCATTTCGGCCGAAAGTGTGATATTCAAATTATCACAATATTTGCCCCTACGCCCCTTTCAAAGGGATATGGGGGTCAAGATCCATCTAATGGCATGTATGTACATTCATTGTGGGGAAACTAGCCTATTAAAAAAAAAATATTTTCCTCCAAAATGCTGAACCACCCCGGCCTTACTAATTTCGGCCCGAAAGTTGTGATAATTCAATTTTCACAATATTTGCCCCTACGCCCCTTTCAAAGGGATATGGGGGTCAGGATCCATCTAATGGCATGTATGTACATTCATTGTGGGGAAACTAGCCTATTAAAAAAATAATATTTTCCTCCAAAATGCTGAACCACCCCGGACCTTACCATTTCGGCCCGAAATTGTGATAATTCAAATTTTTACAATATTTGCCCCTACGCCCCTTTCAAAGGGATATGGGGGTCAGGATCCATCTAATGGCATGTATGTACATTCATTGTGGGAAACTAGCCTATTAAAAAAATATAATATTTTCCTCCAAAATGCTGAACCACCCCGGCCCTTACCATTTCGGCCTGAAATTGTGTTTATTCAAATTATCACAATATTTGCCCCTACGCCCCTTTCAAAGGGATATGGGGGTCAGGATCCATCTAATGGCATGTATGTACATTCATTGTGGGGAAACTAACCTATTAAAAAAAATAATATTTTCCTCCAAAATGCTGAACCACCCCGGCCTTCTAATTTCGGCCCGAAAGTTGTGATAATTCAAATTTTTACAATATTTGCCCCTACGCCCCTTTCAAAGGGATATGGGGGTCAGGATCCATCTAATGGCATGTATGTACATTCATTGTGGGGAAACTAGCCTATTCAAAAATATAATATTTTCCTCCAAAATGCTGAACCACCCCGGCCCTTACCAATTTCGGCCTGAAATTGTGTTTATTCAAATTATCACAATATTTGCCCCTACGCCCCTTTCAAAGGGATATGGGGGTCAGGATCCATCTAATGGCATGTATGTACATTCATTGTGGGGAACTAGCCTATTCAAAAATATATAATTTTTTCCTCAAAATGCTGAACCACCCCGGCCCTTACCATTTCGGCCCGAAAGTTGTGATAATTCAAATTTTTACAATATTTGCCCCTACGCCCCTTTCAAAGGGATATGGGGGTCAGGATCCATCTAATGGCATGTATGTACATTCATTGTGGGGAAACTAGCCTATTAAAAAAATAATATTTTCCTCCAAAATGCTGAACCACCCCGGCCCTTACCATTTCGGCCTGAAATTGGTGTTTATTCAAATTATCACAATATTTGCCCCTACGCCCCTTTCAAAGGGATATGGGGGTCAGGATCCATCTAATGGCATGTATGTACATTCATTGTGGGGAAACTAGCCTATTCAAAAAAATAATATTTTCCTCCAAAATGCTGAACCACCCCGGCCCTTACAATTTCGGCCGAAATTGTGATAATTCAAATTATCACAATATTTGCCCCTACGCCCCTTTCAAAGGGATATGGGGGTCAGGATCCATCTAATGGCATGTATGTACATTCATTGTGGGGAAACTAGCCTATTAAAAAAAATATAATATTTTCCTCCAAAATGCTGAACCACCCCGGCCCTTACAATTTCGGCCCGAAATTTGTGATAATTCAAATTATCACAATATTTGCCCCTACGCCCCTTTCAAAGGGATATGGGGGTCAGGATCCATCTAATGGCATGTATGTACATTCATTGTGGGGAAACTAGCCTATTAAAAAAATATAAATTTTTCCTCCAAAATGCTGAACCACCCCGGCCCTTACCATTTCGGCCTGAAATTGGTGTTTATTTCAAATTATCACAATATTTGCCCCTACGCCCCTTTCAAAGGGATATGGGGGTCAGGATCCATCTAATGGCATGTATGTACATTCATTGTGGGGAAACTAGCCTATTAAAAAAATAATATTTTCCTCCAAATGCTGAACCACCCCGGCCCTTACCATTTCGGCCGAAAGTTGTGATAATTCAAATTATCACAATATTTGCCCCTACGCCCCTTTCAAAGGGATATGGGGGTCAGGATCCATCTAATGGCATGTATGGACATTCATTGTGGGGAAACTACCTATTAAAAAAAAAAATATTTTCCTCCAAAATGCTGAACCACCCCGGCCCTTCTAATTTCGGCCCGAAAGTTGTGATAATTCAAATTTTTACAATATTTGCCCCTACGCCCCTTTCAAAGGGATATGGGGGTCAGGATCCATCTAATGGCATGTATGTACATTCATTGTGGGGAAACTAGCCTATTAAAAAAAATAATATTTTCCTCCAAAATGCTGAACCACCCCGGCCCTTACTATTTTCGGCCCGAAATTGTGTTAATTCAAATTTTCACAATATTTGCCCCTACGCCCCTTTCAAAGGGATATGGGGGTCAGGATCCATCTAATGGCATGTATGTACATTCATTGTGGGGAAACTAGCCTATTAAAAAATATAATATTTTCCTCCAAAATGCTGAACCACCCCGGCCCTTACCATTTCGGCCTGAAATTGGTGTTTATTCAAATTATCACAATATTTGCCCCTACGCCCCTTTCAAAGGGATATGGGGTCAGGATCCATCTAATGGCATGTATGTACATTCATTGTGGGAAACTAGCCTATTCAAAAATATAATATTTTTTCCTCCAAAATGCTGAACCACCCCGGCCCTTACCATTTCGGCCTGAAATTGGTGTTTATTCAAATTATCACAATATTTGCCCCTACGCCCCTTTCAAAGGGATATGGGGGTCAGGATCCATCTAATGGCATGTATGTACATTCATTGTGGGGAAACTAGCCTATTAAAAAAAAAATATATTTTCCTCCAAAATGCTGAACCACCCCGGCCCTTACTAATTTCGGCCGAAAGTTGTGATAATTCAAATTTTTACAATATTTGCCCCTACGCCCCTTTCAAAGGGATATGGGGGTCAGGATCCATCTAATGGCATGTATGTACATTCATTGTGGGGAAACTAGCCTATTAAAAAATATAATATTTTCCTCCAAAATGCTGAACCACCCCGGCCCTTACCATTTCGGCCTGAAATTGGTGTTTTCAAATTATCACAATATTTGCCCCTACGCCCCTTTCAAAGGGATATGGGGGTCAGGATCCATCTAATGGCATGTATGTACATTCATTGTGGGGAAACTAGCCTATTCAAAAAAAAATATTTTCCTCCAAAATGCTGAACCACCCCGCCCTTAATTTCGGCCCGAAAGTTGTGATAATTCAAATTTTTACAATATTTGCCCCTACGCCCCTTTCAAAGGGATATGGGGGTCAGGATCCATCTAATGGCATGTATGTACATTCATTGTGGGGAAACTAGCCTATTAAAAAAAATATAATATTTTCCTCCAAAATGCTGAACCACCCCGGCCCTACCATTTCGGCCTGAAATTGGTGTTTATTCAAATTATCACAATATTTGCCCCTACGCCCCTTTCAAAGGGATATGGGGGTCAGGATCCATCTAATGGCATGTATGTACATTCATTGTGGGGAAACTAGCCTATTAAAAAAATATATTTTTTCCTCCAAAATGCTGAACCACCCCGGCCCTTACTAATTTCGGCCCGAAAGTTGTGATAATTCAAATTTTTACAATATTTGCCCCTACGCCCCTTTCAAAGGGATATGGGGGTCAGGATCCATCTAATGGCATGTATGTACATTCATTGTGGGGAAACTAGCCTATTCAAAAAATATAATATTTTCCTCCAAAATGCTGAACCACCCCGGCCCTTACCATTTCGGCCTGAAATTGGTGTTTATTCAAATTATCACAATATTTGCCCCTACGCCCCTTTCAAAGGGATATGGGGGTCAGGATCCATCTAATGGCATGTATGGACATTCATTGTGGGGAAACTAGCCTATTAAAAAAAAAAATATTTTCCTCCAAAATGCTGAACCACCCCGGCCCTTACTAATTTCGGCCCGAAATTGTGATAATTCAAATTTTTACAATATTTGCCCCTACGCCCCTTTCAAAGGGATATGGGGGTCAGGATCCATCTAATGGCATGTATGTACATTCATTGTGGGGAAACTAGCCTATTCAAAAAATATAATATTTTCCTCCAAAATGCTGAACCACCCCGCCCTTACCATTTCGGCCTGAAATTGTGTTTATTCAAATTATCACAATATTTGCCCCTACGCCCCTTTCAAAGGGATATGGGGTCAGATCCATCTAATGGCATGTATGGACATTCATTGTGGGGAAACTAGCCTATTCAAAAAATATATATTTTTTCCTAAAATGCTGAACCACCCCGGACCTTCTAATTTCGGCCCGAAAGTTGTGATAATTCAAATTTTTACAATATTTGCCCCTACGCCCCTTTCAAAGGGATATGGGGGTCAGGATCCATCTAATGGCATGTATGTACATTCATTGTGGGGAAACTAGCCTATTCAAAAAATATAATATTTTCCTCCAAAATGCTGAACCACCCCGGCCCTTACCATTTCGGCCTGAAATTGGTGTTTATTCAAATTATCACAATATTTGCCCCTACGCCCCTTTCAAAGGGATATGGGGGTCAAGATCCATCTAATGGCATGTATGTACATTCATTGTGGGGAAACTAGCCTATTAAAAAATATATATTTTCCTCCAAAATGCTGAACCACCCCGGCCCTTCTAATTTCGGCCCGAAAGTTGTGATAATTCAATTTTTACAATATTTGCCCCTACGCCCCTTTCAAAGGGATATGGGGGTCAGGATCCATCTAATGGCATGTATGTACATTCATTGTGGGGAAACTAGCCTATTCAAAAATATAATATTTTTCCTCCAAAATGCTGAACCACCCCGGCCCTTACAATTTCGGCCCGAAAGTTGTGATAATTCAAATTTTACAATATTTGCCCCTACGCCCCTTTCAAAGGGATATGGGGGTCAGATCCATCTAATGGCATGTATGTACATTCATTGTGGGGAAACTAGCCTATTAAAAAAAATATATATTTTCCTCCAAAATGCTGAACCACCCCGGCCCTTACCATTTCGGCCTGAAATTGGTGTTTATTCAAATTATCACAATATTTGCCCCTACGCCCCTTTCAAAGGGATTGGGGTCAGGATCCATCTAATGGCATGTATGTACATTCATTGTGGGGAAACTAGCCTATTAAAAAAAATAATATTTTCCTCCAAAATGCTGAACCACCCCGGCCCTTACCATTTCGGCCGAAATGTGTAATTCAAATTATCACAATATTTGCCCCTACGCCCCTTTCAAAGGGATATGGGGGTCAGGATCCATCTAATGGCATGTATGTACATTCATTGTGGGGAAACTAGCCTATTCAAAAAATATAATATTTTCCTCCAAAATGCTGAACCACCCCGGCCCTTACCATTTCGGCCTGAAATTGGTGTTTATTTCAAATTATCACAATATTTGCCCCTACGCCCCTTTCAAAGGGATATGGGGGTCAGGATCCATCTAATGGCATGTATGTACATTCATTGTGGGGAAACTAGCCTATTAAAAAAAAAATATTTTCCTCCAAAATGCTGAACCACCCCGGCCTTACTAATTTCGGCCCGAAAGTTGTGATAATTCAAATTTTTACAATATTTGCCCCTACGCCCCTTTCAAAGGGATATGGGGGTCAGGATCCATCTAATGGCATGTATGTACATTCATTGTGGGGAAACTAGCCTATTCAAAAAATATATATTTTCCTCCAAAATGCTGAACCACCCCGGCCCTTACCATTTCGGCCTGAAATTGGTGTTTATTCAAATTATCACAATATTTGCCCCTACGCCCCTTTCAAAGGGATATGGGGGTCAAGATCCATCTAATGGCATGTATGGACATTCATTGTGGGGAAACTAGCCTATTAAAAAAAATATATATTTTCCTCCAAAATGCTGAACCACCCCGGCCCTTACTAATTTCGGCCCGAAAGTTGTGATAATTCAAATTTTCACAATATTTGCCCCTACGCCCCTTTCAAGGGATATGGGGTCAGGATCCATCTAATGGCATGTATGTACATTCATTGTGGGGAACTAGCCTATTAAAAAAAATAATATTTTCCTCCAAAATGCTGAACCACCCCGGCCCTTACTAATTTCGGCCCGAAAGTTGTGATAATTCAAATTTTTACAATATTTGCCCCTACGCCCCTTTCAAAGGGATATGGGGGTCAGGATCCATCTAATGGCATGTATGTACATTCATTGTGGGGAAACTAGCCTATTAAAAAAATATAATATTTTCCTCCAAAATGCTGAACCACCCCGGCCCTTACCATTTCGGCCTGAAATTGGTGTTTATTCAAATTATCACAATATTTGCCCCTACGCCCCTTTCAAAGGGATATGGGGGTCAGGATCCATCTAATGGCATGTATGTACATTCATTGTGGGGAAACTAGCCTATTCAAAAAAATAATATTTTCCTCCAAAATGCTGAACCACCCCGGCCCTTACCATTTCGGCCTGAAATTGGTGTTTATTCAAATTATCACAATATTTGCCCCTACGCCCCTTTCAAAGGGATATGGGGGTCAGGATCCATCTAATGGCATGTATGGACATTCATTGTGGGGAAACTAGCCTATTAAAAAAATATAATATTTTCCTCCAAAATGCTGAACCACCCCGGCCTTACTAATTTCGGCCTGAAAGTTGTGATAATTCAAATTTTTACAATATTTGCCCCTACGCCCCTTTCAAGGGATATGGGGGTCAGGATCCATCTAATGGCATGTATGTACATTCATTGTGGGGAAACTAGCCTATTCAAAAAAATAATTTTCCTCAAAATGCTGAACCCCCCGGCCCTTACCATTTCGGCCTGAAATTGGTGTTTATTCAAATTATCACAATATTTGCCCCTACGCCCCTTTCAAAGGGATATGGGGGTCAGGATCCATCTAATGGCATGTATGTACATTCATTGTGGGGAAACTAGCCTATTAAAAAAATAATATTTTCCTCCAAAATGCTGAACCACCCCGGCCCTTCCAATTTCGGCCCGAAAGTTGTGATAATTCAAATTTTCACAATATTTGCCCCTACGCCCCTTTCAAAGGGATATGGGGGTCAGGATCCATCTAATGGCATGTATGTACATTCATTGTGGGGAAACTAGCCTATTAAAAAAATATATATATTTTCCTCCAAAATGCTGAACCACCCCGGCCCTTACCATTTCGGCCTGAAATTGTGATAATTCAAATTTTTACAATATTTGCCCCTACGCCCCTTTCAAAGGGATATGGGGGTCAGGATCCATCTAATGGCATGTATGTACATTCATTGTGGGGAAACTAGCCTATTCAAAAAATATAATATTTTCCTCCAAAATGCTGAACCACCCCGGCCCTTACCATTTCGGCCTGAAATTGGTGTTTATTCAAATTATCACAATATTTGCCCCTACGCCCCTTTCAAAGGGATATGGGGGTCAGGATCCATCTAATGGCATGTATGTACATTCATTGTGGGGAAACTAGCCTATTAAAAAAAATATATATTTTCCTCCAAAATGCTGAACCACCCCGGCCCTTCTAATTTCGGCCCGAAGTTGTGATAATTCAAATTTTTACAATATTTGCCCCTACGCCCCTTTCAAAGGGATATGGGGTCAGGATCCATCTAATGGCATGTATGTACATTCATTGTGGGGAAACTAGCCTATTCAAAAAATATAATATTTTCCTCCAAAATGCTGAACCACCCCGGCCCTTACAATTTCGGCCCGAAATTGTGATAATTCAAATTTTTACAATATTTGCCCCTACGCCCCTTTCAAAGGGATATGGGGGTCAGGATCCATCTAATGGCATGTATGTACATTCATTGTGGGGAAACTAGCCTATTAAAAAAAATATAATATTTTCCTCCAAAATGCTGAACCACCCGGCCCTTACCATTTCGGCCTGAAATTGGTGTTTATTCAAATTATCACAATATTTGCCCCTACGCCCCTTTCAAAGGGATATGGGGGTCAAGATCCATCTAATGGCATGTATGTACATTCATTGTGGGGAAACTAGCCTATTCAAAAAATTAATATTTTCCTCCAAAATGCTGAACCACCCCGGCCCTTACCATTTCGGCCTGAAATTGGTGTTTATTCAAATTATCACAATATTTGCCCCTACGCCCCTTTCAAAGGGATATGGGGGTCAGATCCATCTAATGGCATGTATGTACATTCATTGTGGGGAAACTAGCCTATTAAAAAAATATAATATTTTCCTCCAAAATGCTGAACCACCCCGGCCCTTACCATTTCGGCCTGAAATTGGTGATTTATTCAAATTATCACAATATTTGCCCCTACGCCCCTTTCAAAGGGATATGGGGGTCAGGATCCATCTAATGGCATGTATGTACATTCATTGTGGGGAAACTAGCCTATTAAAAAAATATAATATTTTCCTCCAAAATGCTGAACCACCCCGGCCCTTACCATTTCGGCCTGAAATTGGTGTTTATTCAAATTATCACAATATTTGCCCCTACGCCCCTTTCAAAGGGATATGGGGGTCAGGATCCATCTAATGGCATGTATGGACATTCATTGTGGGGAAACTAGCCTATTCAAAAAATAATATTTTCCTCCAAAATGCTGAACCACCCCGGCCCTTACCATTTCGGCCCGAAAGTTGTGATAATTCAAATTTTTCACAATATTTGCCCCTACGCCCCTTTCAAAGGGATATGGGGTCAGGATCCATCTAATGGCATGTATGTACATTCATTGTGGGGAAACTAGCCTATTAAAAAAAATATAATATTTTCCTCCAAAATGCTGAACCACCCCGGCCCTTACCATTTCGGCCTGAAATTGGTGTTTATTCAAATTATCACAATATTTGCCCCTACGCCCCTTTCAAAGGGATATGGGGGTCAAGATCCATCTAATGGCATGTATGTACATTCATTGTGGGGAAACTAGCCTATTAAAAAAATATAATATTTTCCTCCAAAATGCTGAACCACCCCGGCCCTTACCATTTCGGCCTGAAATTGGTGTTTATTCAAATTTCACAATATTTGCCCCTACGCCCCTTTCAAAGGGATATGGGGGTCAGGATCCATCTAATGGCATGTATGTACATTCATTGTGGGGAAACTAGCCTATTAAAAAAAATATAATATTTTCCTCCAAAATGCTGAACCACCCCGGCCCTTACCATTTCGGCCTGAAATTGGTGTTTATTCAAATTATCACAATATTTGCCCCTACGCCCCTTTCAAAGGGATATGGGGGTCAGGATCCATCTAATGGCATGTATGTACATTCATTGTGGGGAAACTAGCCTATTAAAAAAATAATATTTTCCTCCAAAATGCTGAACCACCCCGGCCCTTACCAATTTCGGCCTGAAAGTTGTGATAATTCAATTTTTACAATATTTGCCCCTACGCCCCTTTCAAAGGGATATGGGGGTCAGGATCCATCTAATGGCATGTATGTACATTCATTGTGGGGAAACTAGCCTATTAAAAAAATATAATATTTTCCTCCAAAATGCTGAACCACCCCGGCCCTTACCATTTCGGCCTGAAATTGTGATTATTCAAATTTCACAATATTTGCCCCTACGCCCCTTTCAAAGGGATATGGGGGTCAGGATCCATCTAATGGCATGTATGTACATTCATTGTGGGGAAACTAGCCTATTAAAAAAAAATATATTTTCCTCCAAAATGCTGAACCACCCCGGCCCTTACCATTTCGGCCTGAAATTGTGATAATTCAATTTTTACAATATTTGCCCCTACGCCCCTTTCAAAGGGATATGGGGGTCAGGATCCATCTAATGGCATGTATGTACATTCATTGTGGGGAAACTAGCCTATTCAAAAAATATAATATTTTCCTCCAAAATGCTGAACCACCCCGGCCCTTACCATTTCGGCCTGAAATTGTGTTTATTCAAATTATCACAATATTTGCCCCTACGCCCCTTTCAAAGGGATATGGGGGTCAGGATCCATCTAATGGCATGTATGTACATTCATTGTGGGGAAACTAGCCTATTAAAAAAATATAATATTTTCCTCCAAAATGCTGAACCACCCCGGCCCTTCTAATTTCGGCCCGAAAGTTGTGATAATTCAAATTTTTACAATATTTGCCCCTACGCCCCTTTCAAAGGGATATGGGGGTCAGGATCCATCTAATGGCATGTATGTACATTCATTGTGGGGAAACTAGCCTATTAAAAAAATATAATATTTTCCTCCAAAATGCTGAACCACCCCGGCCCTTACCATTTCGGCCCGAAATTGTGATAATTCAAATTTTCACAATATTTGCCCCTACGCCCCTTTCAAAGGGATATGGGGGTCAGGATCCATCTAATGGCATGTATGTACATTCATTGTGGGGAAACTAGCCTATTAAAAAAATATAATATTTTCCTCCAAAATGCTGAACCACCCCGGCCCTTACCATTTTCGGCCTGAAATTGGTGTTTATTCAAATTATCACAATATTTGCCCCTACGCCCCTTTCAAAGGGATATGGGGGTCAGATCCATCTAATGGCATGTATGTACATTCATTGTGGGAAACTAGCCTATTAAAAAAAATATATATTTTCCTCCAAAATGCTGAACCACCCCGGCCCTTACCATTTCGGCCTGAAATTGGTGTTTATTCAAATTATCACAATATTTGCCCCTACGCCCCTTTCAAAGGGATATGGGGGTCAGGATCCATCTAATGGCATGTATGTACATTCATTGTGGGGAAACTAGCCTATTAAAAAAATATAATATTTTCCTCCAAAATGCTGAACCACCCCGGCCCTTACCAATTTCGGCCCGAAATTGTGATAATTCAAATTTTTACAATATTTGCCCCTACGCCCTTTCAAAGGGATATGGGGGTCAGGATCCATCTAATGGCATGTATGTACATTCATTGTGGGGAAACTAGCCTATTAAAAAAATATAATATTTTCCTCCAAATGCTGAACCACCCCGGCCCTTACCATTTCGGCCTGAAATTGGTGTTTATTCAAATTATCACAATATTTGCCCCTACGCCCCTTTCAAAGGGATATGGGGGTCAGGATCCATCTAATGGCATGTATGTACATTCATTGTGGGGAAACTAGCCTATTAAAAAATATAATATTTTCCTCCAAAATGCTGAACCACCCCGGCCCTTACCATTTCGGCCTGAAATTGGTGTTTATTCAAATTATCACAATATTTGCCCCTACGCCCCTTTCAAAGGGATATGGGGGTCAGGATCCATCTAATGGCATGTATGTACATTCATTGTGGGGAAACTAGCCTATTAAAAAATATAATATTTTCCTCCAAAATGCTGAACCACCCGGCCCTTACCATTTCGGCCTGAAATTGGTGTTTATTCAAATTATCACAATATTTGCCCCTACGCCCCTTTCAAAGGGATATGGGGGTCAGGATCCATCTAATGGCATGTATGTACATTCATTGTGGGGAAACTAGCCTATTAAAAAAAAATAATATTTTCCTCCAAAATGCTGAACCACCCCGGCCCTTCTAATTTCGCCCGAAAGTTGTGATATTTCAAATTTTACAATATTTGCCCCTACGCCCCCTTCAAAGGGATATGGGGTCAGGATCCATCTAATGGCATGTATGTACATTCATTGTGGGGAAACTAGCCTATTCAAAAAAATAATATTTTTCTCCAAAATGCTGAACCACCCCGGCCCTTACCATTTCGGCCTGAAATTGGTGTTTATTCAAATTATCACAATATTTGCCCCTACGCCCCTTTCAAAGGGATATGGGGGTCAGGATCCATCTAATGGCATGTATGTACATTCATTGTGGGGAAACTAGCCTATTAAAAAAATAATATATTTTCCTCCAAAATGCTGAACCACCCCGGCCCTTACTAATTTCGGCCCGAAAGTTGTGATAATTCAAATTTTTACAATATTTGCCCCTACGCCCTTTCAAAGGGATATGGGGGTCAGGATCCATCTAATGGCATGTATGTACATTCATTGTGGGGAAACTAGCCTATTCAAAAAAATAATATTTTCCTCCAAAATGCTGAACCACCCCGGCCCTTACCATTTCGGCCTGAAATTGGTGTTTATTCAAATTATCACAATATTTGCCCCTACGCCCCTTTCAAAGGGATATGGGGGTCAGATCCATCTAATGGCATGTATGTACATTCATTGTGGGGAAACTAGCCTATTAAAAAAATATAATATTTTCCTCCAAAATGCTGAACCACCCCGGCCCTTACCATTTCGGCCCGAAATTGGTGTTTATTCAAATTATCACAATATTTGCCCCTACGCCCCTTTCAAAGGGATATGGGGGTCAGGATCCATCTAATGGCATGTATGTACATTCATTGTGGGGAAACTAGCCTATTAAAAAATATAATATTTTCCTCCAAAATGCTGAACCACCCCCGCCCTTACCATTTCGGCCTGAAATTGGTGTTTATTCAATTATCACAATATTTGCCCCTACGCCCCTTTCAAAGGGATATGGGGGTCAGGATCCATCTAATGGCATGTATGTACATTCATTGTGGGGAAACTAGCCTATTAAAAAAATATATATTTTCCTCCAAAATGCTGAACCACCCCGGCCCTTACCATTTCGGCCTGAAATTTGTGATTATTCAAATTTTCACAATATTTGCCCCTACGCCCCTTTCAAAGGGATATGGGGGTCAGGATCCATCTAATGGCATGTATGTACATTCATTGTGGGGAAACTAGCCTATTAAAAAATATAATATTTTCCTCCAAAATGCTGAACCACCCCGGCCCTTACCATTTCGGCCTGAAATTGGTGTTTATTCAAATTATCACAATATTTGCCCCTACGCCCCTTTCAAAGGGATATGGGGTCAGGATCCATCTAATGGCATGTATGTACATTCATTGTGGGGAAACTAGCCTATTAAAAAATATAATATTTTCCTCCAAAATGCTGAACCACCCCGGCCCTTACCATTTCGGCCTGAAATTGGTGTTTATTCAAATTATCACAATATTTGCCCCTACGCCCCTTTCAAAGGGATATGGGGGTCAGGATCCATCTAATGGCATGTATGTACATTCATTGTGGGGAAACTAGCCTATTAAAAAAATAATATTTTCCTCCAAAATGCTGAACCACCCCGGACCTTACTATTTCGGCCGAAAGTTGTGATAATTCAAATTTTTACAATATTTGCCCCTACGCCCCTTTCAAAGGGATATGGGGGTCAGGATCCATCTAATGGCATGTATGTACATTCATTGTGGGGAAACTAGCCTATTCAAAAAATATAATATTTTCCTCCAAAATGCTGAACCACCCCGGCCCTTACCATTTTCGGCCTGAAATTGGTGTTTATTCAAATTATCACAATATTTGCCCCTACGCCCCTTTCAAAGGGATATGGGGGTCAGGATCCATCTAATGGCATGTATGTACATTCATTGTGGGGAACTAGCCTATTAAAAAAAAATATATTTTCCTCCAAAATGCTGAACCACCCCGGCCCTTCTAATTTCGGCCCGAAAGTTGTGATAATTCAAATTTTTACAATATTTGCCCCTACGCCCCTTTCAAAGGGATATGGGGGTCAGGATCCATCTAATGGCATGTATGTACATTCATTGTGGGGAAACTAGCCTATTAAAAAATATAATATTTTCCTCCAAAATGCTGAACCACCCCGGCCTTACCATTTCGGCCTGAAATTGGTGTTTATTCAAATTATCACAATATTTGCCCCTACGCCCCTTTCAAAGGGATATGGGGGTCAAGATCCATCTAATGGCATGTATGTACATTCATTGTGGGGAAACTAGCCTATTCAAAAAATATAATATTTTCCTCCAAAATGCTGAACCACCCCGGCCCTTACCAATTTCGGCCCGAAATTGTGATAATTCAAATTTTCACAATATTTGCCCCTACGCCCCTTTCAAAGGGATATGGGGGTCAGGATCCATCTAATGGCATGTATGTACATTCATTGTGGGGAAACTAGCCTATTAAAAAAATATATATTTTCCTCCAAAATGCTGAACCACCCCGGCCCTTACCATTTCGGCCCGAAATTGTGATAATTCAAATTTTCACAATATTTGCCCCTACGCCCCTTTCAAAGGGATATGGGGGTCAGGATCCATCTAATGGCATGTATGTACATTCATTGTGGGGAAACTAGCCTATTAAAAAAATATAATATTTTCCTCCAAAATGCTGAACCACCCCGGCCCTTACCATTTTCGGCCTGAAATTGGTGTTTATTCAAATTATCACAATATTTGCCCCTACGCCCCTTTCAAAGGGATATGGGGGTCAGGATCCATCTAATGGCATGTATGTACATTCATTGTGGGGAAACTAGCCTATTAAAAAAATATATATTTTCCTCCAAAATGCTGAACCACCCCGGCCCTTACCATTTCGGCCTGAAATTGGTGTTTATTCAAATTATCACAATATTTGCCCCTACGCCCCTTTCAAAGGGATATGGGGGTCAGGATCCATCTAATGGCATGTATGTACATTCATTGTGGGGAAACTAGCCTATTCAAAAAATATAATATTTTCCTCCAAAATGCTGAACCACCCCGGCCCTTCTAATTTCGGCCCGAAAGTTGTGATAATTCAATTTTTACAATATTTGCCCCTACGCCCCTTTCAAAGGGATATGGGGGTCAGGATCCATCTAATGGCATGTATGTACATTCATTGTGGGAAACTAGCCTATTAAAAAATATAATATTTTCCTCCAAAATGCTGAACCACCCCGGCCCTTACCATTTCGGCCTGAAATTGGTGTTTATTCAAATTATCACAATATTTGCCCCTACGCCCCTTTCAAAGGGATATGGGGGTCAGGATCCATCTAATGGCATGTATGGACATTCATTGTGGGGAAACTAGCCTATTAAAAAAAATATATATTTTCCTCCAAAATGCTGAACCACCCCGGCCCTTACCATTTCGGCCTGAAATTGGTGTTTATTCAAATTATCACAATATTTGCCCCTACGCCCCTTTCAAAGGGATATGGGGGTCAGGATCCATCTAATGGCATGTATGTAGTACATTCATTGTGGGGAAACTAGCCTATTAAAAAAATATATATTTTTCCTCCAATGCTGAACCACCCCGGCCCTTACCATTTCGGCCTGAAATTGGTGTTATTCAAATTATCACAATATTTGCCCCTACGCCCCTTTCAAAGGGATATGGGGGTCAGGATCCATCTAATGGCATGTATGTACATTCATTGTGGGGAAACTAGCCTATTAAAAAAAAATAATATTTTCCTCCAAAATGCTGAACCACCCCGGCCCTTCTAATTTCGGCCCGAAAGTTGTGATAATTCAAATTTTTACAATATTTGCCCCTACGCCCCTTTCAAAGGGATATGGGGTCAGGATCCATCTAATGGCATGTATGTACATTCATTGTGGGGAAACTAGCCTATTAAAAAATATAATATTTTCCTCCAAAATGCTGAACCACCCCGGCCCTTACCATTTCGGCCTGAAATTGGTGTTTATTCAAATTATCACAATATTTGCCCCTACGCCCCTTTCAAAGGGATATGGGGGTCAGGATCCATCTAATGGCATGTATGGACATTCATTGTGGGGAAACTAGCCTATTAAAAAAATATATATTTTCCTCCAAAATGCTGAACCACCCCGGACCTTACTAATTTCGGCCCGAAAGTTGTGATAATTCAAATTTTACAATATTTGCCCCTACGCCCCTTTCAAAGGGATATGGGGGTCAGGATCCATCTAATGGCATGTATGTACATTCATTGTGGGGAAACTAGCCTATTCAAAAATATAATATTTTCCTCCAAAATGCTGAACCACCCCGGCCCTTACCATTTCGGCCTGAAATTGTGTTTATTCAAATTATCACAATATTTGCCCCTACGCCCCTTTCAAAGGGATATGGGGGTCAGGATCCATCTAATGGCATGTATGTACATTCATTGTGGGGAAACTAGCCTATTAAAAAAAATATATATTTTCCTCCAAAATGCTGAACCACCCCGGCCCTTCTAATTTCGGCCCGAAAGTTGTGTTAATTCAAATTTTACAATATTTGCCCCTACGCCCCTTTCAAAGGGATATGGGGGTCAGGATCCATCTAATGGCATGTATGTACATTCATTGTGGGGAAACTAGCCTATTCAAAAAATATAATATTTTCCTCCAAAATGCTGAACCACCCCGGCCCTTACCATTTCGGCCTGAAATTGTGATTATTCAAATTATCACAATATTTGCCCCTACGCCCCTTTCAAAGGGATATGGGGGTCAGATCCATCTAATGGCATGTATGTACATTCATTGTGGGGAAACTAGCCTATTCAAAAAATATATATTTTCCTCCAAAATGCTGAACCACCCCGGCCTTACTAATTTCGGCCGAAAATTGTGATAATTCAAATTTTTACAATATTTGCCCCTACGCCCCTTTCAAAGGGATATGGGGGTCAGGATCCATCTAATGGCATGTATGTACATTCATTGTGGGGAAACTAGCCTATTAAAAAAAATATAATATTTTCCTCCAAAATGCTGAACCACCCCGGCCCTTACCATTTCGGCCCGAAAATTGTGATAATTCAAATTTTTACAATATTTGCCCCTACGCCCCTTTCAAAGGGATATGGGGGTCAGGATCCATCTAATGGCATGTATGTACATTCATTGTGGGGAAACTAGCCTATTAAAAAAATATATATTTTCCTCCAAAATGCTGAACCACCCCGGCCCTTACCATTTCGGCCTGAAATTGGTGTTTATTCAAATTATCACAATATTTGCCCCTACGCCCCTTTCAAAGGGATATGGGGGTCAGGATCCATCTAATGGCATGTATGTACATTCATTGTGGGGAAACTAGCCTATTAAAAAAAAATATATTTTCCTCCAAAATGCTGAACCACCCCGGCCCTTACCATTTCGGCCTGAAATTGTGTTTATTCAAATTATCACAATATTTGCCCCTACGCCCCTTTCAAAGGGATATGGGGGTCAGGATCCATCTAATGGCATGTATGTACATTCATTGTGGGGAAACTAGCCTATTCAAAAAATATAATATTTTCCTCCAAAATGCTGAACCACCCCGGCCCTTACCATTTCGGCCCGAAAATTGTGTTTATTTCAAATTTTTACAATATTTGCCCCTACGCCCCTTTCAAAGGGATATGGGGGTCAGGATCCATCTAATGGCATGTATGTACATTCATTGTGGGGAAACTAGCCTATTAAAAAAATATAATATTTTCCTCCAAAATGCTGAACCACCCCGGCCCTTACCATTTCGGCCTGAAATTGTGTTTATTCAAATTATCACAATATTTGCCCCTACGCCCCTTTCAAAGGGATATGGGGGTCAGGATCCATCTAATGGCATGTATGGACATTCATTGTGGGGAAACTAGCCTATTAAAAAAATATAATATTTTCCTCCAAAATGCTGAACCACCCCGGCCCTTACATTTCGGCCTGAAATTGGTGTTTATTCAAATTATTACAATATTTGCCCCTACGCCCCTTTCAAAGGGATATGGGGGTCAGGATCCATCTAATGGCATGTATGTACATTCATTGTGGGGAAACTAGCCTATTAAAAAAATATAATATTTTCCTCCAAAATGCTGAACCACCCCGGCCCTTACCATTTCGGCCTGAAAATTGGTGTTTATTCAAATTATCACAATATTTGCCCCTACGCCCCTTTCAAAGGGATATGGGGGTCAGGATCCATCTAATGGCATGTATGTACATTCATTGTGGGGAAACTAGCCTATTAAAAAAAATAATATTTTCCTCCAAAATGCTGAACCACCCCGGCCCTTACCATTTCGGCCTGAAATTGGTGTTTATTCAAATTATCACAATATTTGCCCCTACGCCCCTTTCAAAGGGATATGGGGGTCAGGATCCATCTAATGGCATGTATGGACATTCATTGTGGGGAAACTAGCCTATTAAAAAAATAAATATTTTCCTCCAAAATGCTGAACCACCCCGGCCCTTCTAATTTCGGCCCGAAAGTTGTGATAATTCAAATTTTTACAATATTTGCCCCTACGCCCCTTTCAAAGGGATATGGGGGTCAGGATCCATCTAATGGCATGTATGTACATTCATTGTGGGGAAACTAGCCTATTCAAAAAATATAATATTTTCCTCCAAAATGCTGAACCACCCCGGCCCTTACCATTTCGGCCTGAAATTGGTGTTTATTCAAATTATCACAATATTTGCCCCTACGCCCCTTTCAAAGGGATATGGGGGTCAGGATCCATCTAATGGCATGTATGTACATTCATTGTGGGGAAACTAGCCTATTAAAAAAATATATATTTTCCTCCAAAATGCTGAACCACCCCGGCCCTTCTAATTTCGGCCCGAAATTGTGATAATTCAAATTTTTACAATATTTGCCCCTACGCCCCTTTCAAAGGGATATGGGGGTCAGGATCCATCTAATGGCATGTATGTACATTCATTGTGGGGAAACTAGCCTATTCAAAAAAATATAATATTTTCCTCCAAAATGCTGAACCACCCCGGCCCTTACCATTTCGGCCTGAAATTGGTGTTTATTCAAATTATCACAATATTTGCCCCTACGCCCCTTTCAAAGGGATATGGGGGTCAGGATCCATCTAATGGCATGTATGTACATTCATTGTGGGGAAACTAGCCTATTAAAAAAATATAATATTTTCCTCCAAAATGCTGAACCACCCCGGACCTTCTAATTTCGGCCTGAAATTGTGATAATTCAAATTTTACAATATTTGCCCCTACGCCCCTTTCAAAGGGATATGGGGGTCAGGATCCATCTAATGGCATGTATGTACATTCATTGTGGGGAAACTAGCCTATTAAAAAAATATAATATTTTCCTCCAAAATGCTGAACCACCCCGGCCCTTACCATTTCGGCCCGAAAATTGTGATAATTCAAATTTTTACAATATTTGCCCCTACGCCCCTTTCAAAGGGATATGGGGGTCAGGATCCATCTAATGGCATGTATGTACATTCATTGTGGGGAAACTAGCCTATTAAAAAAATATAATATTTTCCTCCAAAATGCTGAACCACCCCGGCCCTTACCATTTCGGCCTGAAATTGGTGTTTATTCAAATTATCACAATATTTGCCCCTACGCCCCTTTCAAAGGGATATGGGGGTCAGGATCCATCTAATGGCATGTATGTACATTCATTGTGGGGAAACTAGCCTATTAAAAAAAATATATATTTTCCTCCAAAATGCTGAACCACCCCGGCCCTTACCATTTCGGCCTGAAATTGGTGTTTATTCAAATTATCACAATATTTGCCCCTACGCCCCTTTCAAAGGGATATGGGGGTCAGGATCCATCTAATGGCATGTATGTACATTCATTGTGGGGAAACTAGCCTATTAAAAAAATATAATATTTTCCTCCAAAATGCTGAACCACCCCGGCCCTTACTAATTTCGGCCCGAAATTGTGATAATTCAAATTTTTACAATATTTGCCCCTACGCCCCTTTCAAAGGGATATGGGGGTCAGGATCCATCTAATGGCATGTATGTACATTCATTGTGGGGAAACTAGCCTATTAAAAAAATATAATATTTTCCTCCAAAATGCTGAACCACCCCGGCCCTTACCATTTCGGCCTGAAATTGGTGTTTATTCAAATTATCACAATATTTGCCCCTACGCCCCTTTCAAAGGGATATGGGGGTCAGGATCCATCTAATGGCATGTATGTACATTCATTGTGGGGAAACTAGCCTATTAAAAAAATAATATTTTCCTCCAAAATGCTGAACCACCCCGGCCCTTACCATTTCGGCCTGAAATTGTGTTAATTCAAATTTCACAATATTTGCCCCTACGCCCCTTTCAAAGGGATATGGGGGTCAGGATCCATCTAATGGCATGTATGTACATTCATTGTGGGGAAACTAGCCTATTCAAAAAATATAATATTTTCCTCCAAAATGCTGAACCACCCCGGCCCTTACCATTTCGGCCTGAAATTGGTGTTTATTCAAATTATCACAATATTTGCCCCTACGCCCCTTTCAAAGGGATATGGGGGTCAGGATCATCTAATGGCATGTATGGACATTCATTGTGGGGAAACTAGCCTATTAAAAAAAAATATATTTTCCTCCAAAATGCTGAACCACCCCGGACCTTCTAATTTCGGCCCGAAAGTTGTGATAATTCAAATTTTTACAATATTTGCCCCTACGCCCCTTTCAAAGGGATATGGGGGTCAGGATCCATCTAATGGCATGTATGTACATTCATTGTGGGGAAACTAGCCTATTCAAAAAATATAATATTTTCCTCCAAAATGCTGAACCACCCCGGCCCTTACCATTTCGGCCTGAAATTGGTGTTTATTCAAATTATCACAATATTTGCCCCTACGCCCCTTTCAAAGGGATATGGGGGTCAGGATCCATCTAATGGCATGTATGTACATTCATTGTGGGGAAACTAGCCTATTAAAAAAAATAATATTTTCCTCCAAAATGCTGAACCACCCCGGACCTTCTAATTTCGGCCCGAAATTGTGATAATTCAAATTTTTACAATATTTGCCCCTACGCCCCTTTCAAAGGGATATGGGGGTCAGGATCCATCTAATGGCATGTATGTACATTCATTGTGGGGAAACTAGCCTATTCAAAAAATATAATATTTTCCTCCAAAATGCTGAACCACCCCGGCCCTTACCATTTCGGCCTGAAATTGGTGTTTATTCAAATTATCACAATATTTGCCCCTACGCCCCTTTCAAAGGGATATGGGGGTCAGGATCCATCTAATGGCATGTATGTACATTCATTGTGGGGAAACTAGCCTATTAAAAAAATATAATATTTTCCTCCAAAATGCTGAACCACCCCGGCCCTTACCATTTCGGCCTGAAATTGGTGTTTATTCAAATTATCACAATATTTGCCCCTACGCCCCTTTCAAAGGGATATGGGGGTCAGGATCCATCTAATGGCATGTATGTACATTCATTGTGGGGAAACTAGCCTATTAAAAAAAATATATATTTTCCTCCAAAATGCTGAACCACCCCGGCCCTTACTATTTCGGCCCGAAAGTTGTGATAATTCAAATTTTTACAATATTTGCCCCTACGCCCCTTTCAAAGGGATATGGGGGTCAGGATCCATCTAATGGCATGTATGTACATTCATTGTGGGGAAACTAGCCTATTAAAAAAATATAATATTTTCCTCCAAAATGCTGAACCACCCCGGCCTTACCATTTCGGCCTGAAATTGTGTTTATTCAAATTATCACAATATTTGCCCCTACGCCCCTTTCAAAGGGATATGGGGGTCAGGATCCATCTAATGGCATGTATGTACATTCATTGTGGGGAAACTAGCCTATTAAAAAAAAATAATATTTTCCTCCAAAATGCTGAACCACCCCGGCCCTTACCATTTCGGCCCGAAAGTTGTGATAATTCAAATTTTTACAATATTTGCCCCTACGCCCCTTTCAAAGGGATATGGGGGTCAGGATCCATCTAATGGCATGTATGTACATTCATTGTGGGGAAACTAGCCTATTAAAAAAAAAATATATTTTCCTCCAAAATGCTGAACCACCCCGGCCCTTACCATTTCGGCCTGAAATTGTGATAATTCAAATTTTTACAATATTTGCCCCTACGCCCCTTTCAAAGGGATATGGGGGTCAGGATCCATCTAATGGCATGTATGTACATTCATTGTGGGGAAACTAGCCTATTAAAAAAATATAATATTTTCCTCCAAAATGCTGAACCACCCCGGCCCTTACCATTTCGGCCTGAAATTGGTGTTTATTCAAATTATCACAATATTTGCCCCTACGCCCCTTTCAAAGGGATATGGGGGTCAGGATCCATCTAATGGCATGTATGTACATTCATTGTGGGGAAACTAGCCTATTCAAAAAATATAATATTTTCCTCCAAAATGCTGAACCACCCCGGCCCTTACCATTTCGGCCTGAAATTGGTGTTTATTCAAATTATCACAATATTTGCCCCTACGCCCCTTTCAAAGGGATATGGGGGTCAGGATCCATCTAATGGCATGTATGTACATTCATTGTGGGGAAACTAGCCTATTAAAAAAATATATATTTTCCTCCAAAATGCTGAACCACCCCGGCCCTTACCATTTCGGCCTGAAATTGTGTTTATTCAAATTATCACAATATTTGCCCCTACGCCCCTTTCAAAGGGATATGGGGGTCAGGATCCATCTAATGGCATGTATGTACATTCATTGTGGGGAAACTAGCCTATTCAAAAAATAATATTTTCCTCCAAAATGCTGAACCACCCCGGACCTTCCATTTCGGCCCGAAATTGTGATAATTCAAATTTTTACAATATTTGCCCCTACGCCCCTTTCAAAGGGATATGGGGGTCAGGATCCATCTAATGGCATGTATGTACATTCATTGTGGGGAAACTAGCCTATTAAAAAAAATATATATTTTCCTCCAAAATGCTGAACCACCCCGGCCCTTACCATTTCGGCCTGAAATTGTGTTTATTCAAATTATCACAATATTTGCCCCTACGCCCCTTTCAAAGGGATATGGGGGTCAGGATCCATCTAATGGCATGTATGTACATTCATTGTGGGGAAACTAGCCTATTAAAAAAAATAATATTTTCCTCCAAAATGCTGAACCACCCCGGCCCTTACTATTTCGGCCTGAAATTGGTGTTTATTCAAATTATCACAATATTTGCCCCTACGCCCCTTTCAAAGGGATATGGGGGTCAGGATCCATCTAATGGCATGTATGTACATTCATTGTGGGGAAACTAGCCTATTCAAAAAATATAATATTTTCCTCCAAAATGCTGAACCACCCCGGACCTTCTAATTTCGGCCTGAAATTGTGATAATTCAAATTTTTACAATATTTGCCCCTACGCCCCTTTCAAAGGGATATGGGGGTCAGGATCCATCTAATGGCATGTATGTACATTCATTGTGGGGAAACTAGCCTATTAAAAAAATATAATATTTTCCTCCAAAATGCTGAACCACCCCGGCCCTTACCATTTCGGCCCGAAAATTGTGATAATTCAAATTTTCACAATATTTGCCCCTACGCCCCTTTCAAAGGGATATGGGGGTCAGGATCCATCTAATGGCATGTATGTACATTCATTGTGGGGAAACTAGCCTATTAAAAAAATATAATATTTTCCTCCAAAATGCTGAACCACCCCGGCCCTTACCATTTCGGCCTGAAATTGGTGTTTATTCAAATTATCACAATATTTGCCCCTACGCCCCTTTCAAAGGGATATGGGGGTCAGGATCCATCTAATGGCATGTATGTACATTCATTGTGGGGAAACTAGCCTATTAAAAAAAATATATATTTTCCTCCAAAATGCTGAACCACCCCGGCCCTTACCATTTCGGCCTGAAATTGGTGTTTATTCAAATTATCACAATATTTGCCCCTACGCCCCTTTCAAAGGGATATGGGGGTCAGGATCCATCTAATGGCATGTATGTACATTCATTGTGGGGAAACTAGCCTATTCAAAAAATATAATATTTTCCTCCAAAATGCTGAACCACCCCGGCCCTTCTAATTTCGGCCCGAAATTGTGATAATTCAAATTTTTACAATATTTGCCCCTACGCCCCTTTCAAAGGGATATGGGGGTCAGGATCCATCTAATGGCATGTATGTACATTCATTGTGGGGAAACTAGCCTATTAAAAAAATATAATATTTTCCTCCAAAATGCTGAACCACCCCGGCCCTTACCATTTCGGCCTGAAATTGGTGTTTATTCAAATTATCACAATATTTGCCCCTACGCCCCTTTCAAAGGGATATGGGGGTCAGGATCCATCTAATGGCATGTATGTACATTCATTGTGGGGAAACTAGCCTATTAAAAAAATATATATTTTCCTCCAAAATGCTGAACCACCCCGGCCCTTACAATTTCGGCCTGAAATTGGTGTTTATTCAAATTATCACAATATTTGCCCCTACGCCCCTTTCAAAGGGATATGGGGGTCAGGATCCATCTAATGGCATGTATGTACATTCATTGTGGGGAAACTAGCCTATTCAAAAAATATAATATTTTCCTCCAAAATGCTGAACCACCCCGGCCCTTACTAATTTCGGCCCGAAATTGTGATAATTCAAATTTTCACAATATTTGCCCCTACGCCCCTTTCAAAGGGATATGGGGGTCAGGATCCATCTAATGGCATGTATGTACATTCATTGTGGGGAAACTAGCCTATTAAAAAAATATAATATTTTCCTCCAAAATGCTGAACCACCCCGGCCCTTACCATTTCGGCCCGAAAGTTGTGATAATTCAAATTTTTACAATATTTGCCCCTACGCCCCTTTCAAAGGGATATGGGGGTCAGGATCCATCTAATGGCATGTATGTACATTCATTGTGGGGAAACTAGCCTATTAAAAAAATATAATATTTTCCTCCAAAATGCTGAACCACCCCGGCCCTTACCATTTCGGCCTGAAATTGGTGTTTATTCAAATTATCACAATATTTGCCCCTACGCCCCTTTCAAAGGGATATGGGGGTCAGGATCCATCTAATGGCATGTATGTACATTCATTGTGGGGAAACTAGCCTATTAAAAAAATATAATATTTTCCTCCAAAATGCTGAACCACCCCGGCCCTTACCATTTCGGCCTGAAATTGGTGTTTATTCAAATTATCACAATATTTGCCCCTACGCCCCTTTCAAAGGGATATGGGGGTCAGGATCCATCTAATGGCATGTATGTACATTCATTGTGGGGAAACTAGCCTATTCAAAAAATATAATATTTTCCTCCAAAATGCTGAACCACCCCGGACCTTACTATTTCGGCCCGAAATTGTGATAATTCAAATTTTTACAATATTTGCCCCTACGCCCCTTTCAAAGGGATATGGGGGTCAGGATCCATCTAATGGCATGTATGTACATTCATTGTGGGGAAACTAGCCTATTAAAAAAATATAATATTTTCCTCCAAAATGCTGAACCACCCCGGCCCTTACCATTTCGGCCTGAAATTGGTGTTTATTCAAATTATCACAATATTTGCCCCTACGCCCCTTTCAAAGGGATATGGGGGTCAGGATCCATCTAATGGCATGTATGTACATTCATTGTGGGGAAACTAGCCTATTAAAAAAAATATAATATTTTCCTCCAAAATGCTGAACCACCCCGGCCCTTCAATTTCGGCCCGAAATTGTGATAATTCAAATTTTTACAATATTTGCCCCTACGCCCCTTTCAAAGGGATATGGGGGTCAGGATCCATCTAATGGCATGTATGTACATTCATTGTGGGGAAACTAGCCTATTAAAAAAATATAATATTTTCCTCCAAAATGCTGAACCACCCCGGCCCTTACCATTTCGGCCTGAAATTGTGTTAATTCAAATTTTTACAATATTTGCCCCTACGCCCCTTTCAAAGGGATATGGGGGTCAGGATCCATCTAATGGCATGTATGTACATTCATTGTGGGGAAACTAGCCTATTAAAAAAATATAATATTTTCCTCCAAAATGCTGAACCACCCCGGCCCTTACCATTTCGGCCTGAAATTGGTGTTTATTCAAATTATCACAATATTTGCCCCTACGCCCCTTTCAAAGGGATATGGGGGTCAGATCCATCTAATGGCATGTAGGTACATTCATTGTGGGGAAACTAGCCTATTCAAAAAAATAATATTTTCCTCCAAAATGCTGAACCACCCCGGCCCTTACCATTTCGGCCTGAAATTGGTGTTTATTCAAATTATCACAATATTTGCCCCTACGCCCCTTTCAAAGGGATATGGGGGTCAGGATCCATCTAATGGCATGTATGTACATTCATTGTGGGGAAACTAGCCTATTCAAAAAATATAATATTTTCCTCCAAAATGCTGAACCACCCCGGCCCTTCTAATTTCGGCCCGAAAATTGTGATAATTCAAATTTTTACAATATTTGCCCCTACGCCCCTTTCAAAGGGATATGGGGGTCAGGATCCATCTAATGGCATGTATGTACATTCATTGTGGGGAAACTAGCCTATTAAAAAAATATAATATTTTCCTCCAAAATGCTGAACCACCCCGGCCCTTACCATTTCGGCCTGAAATTGGTGTTTATTCAAATTATCACAATATTTGCCCCTACGCCCCTTTCAAAGGGATATGGGGGTCAGGATCCATCTAATGGCATGTATGGACATTCATTGTGGGGAAACTAGCCTATTAAAAAAATATATATTTTCCTCCAAAATGCTGAACCACCCCGGCCCTTCCAATTTCGGCCCGAAATTGTGATAATTCAAATTTTTACAATATTTGCCCCTACGCCCCTTTCAAAGGGATATGGGGGTCAGGATCCATCTAATGGCATGTATGTACATTCATTGTGGGGAAACTAGCCTATTAAAAAAAATAATATTTTCCTCCAAAATGCTGAACCACCCCGGCCCTTCTAATTTCGGCCCGAAATTGGTGTTTATTCAAATTATCACAATATTTGCCCCTACGCCCCTTTCAAAGGGATATGGGGGTCAGGATCCATCTAATGGCATGTATGTACATTCATTGTGGGGAAACTAGCCTATTAAAAAAATATATATTTTCCTCCAAAATGCTGAACCACCCCGGCCCTTACCATTTCGGCCTGAAATTGGTGTTTATTCAAATTATCACAATATTTGCCCCTACGCCCCTTTCAAAGGGATATGGGGGTCAGGATCCATCTAATGGCATGTATGTACATTCATTGTGGGGAAACTAGCCTATTAAAAAAAATAATATTTTCCTCCAAAATGCTGAACCACCCCGGACCTTAATTTCGGCCTGAAAGTTGTGATAATTCAAATTTTTACAATATTTGCCCCTACGCCCCTTTCAAAGGGATATGGGGGTCAGGATCCATCTAATGGCATGTATGTACATTCATTGTGGGGAAACTAGCCTATTAAAAAAATATAATATTTTCCTCCAAAATGCTGAACCACCCCGGCCCTTACCATTTCGGCCTGAAATTGGTGTTTATTCAAATTATCACAATATTTGCCCCTACGCCCCTTTCAAAGGGATATGGGGGTCAGGATCCATCTAATGGCATGTATGTACATTCATTGTGGGGAAACTAGCCTATTAAAAAAATATAATATTTTCCTCCAAAATGCTGAACCACCCCGGCCCTTACCATTTCGGCCTGAAATTGGTGTTTATTCAAATTATCACAATATTTGCCCCTACGCCCCTTTCAAAGGGATATGGGGGTCAGGATCCATCTAATGGCATGTATGTACATTCATTGTGGGGAAACTAGCCTATTCAAAAAATATAATATTTTCCTCCAAAATGCTGAACCACCCCGGACCTTCTAATTTCGGCCCGAAATTGTGATAATTCAAATTTTTACAATATTTGCCCCTACGCCCCTTTCAAAGGGATATGGGGGTCAGGATCCATCTAATGGCATGTATGTACATTCATTGTGGGGAAACTAGCCTATTAAAAAAATATAATATTTTCCTCCAAAATGCTGAACCACCCCGGCCCTTACCATTTCGGCCTGAAATTGGTGTTTATTCAAATTATCACAATATTTGCCCCTACGCCCCTTTCAAAGGGATATGGGGGTCAGGATCCATCTAATGGCATGTATGTACATTCATTGTGGGGAAACTAACCTATTAAAAAAAATATATATTTTCCTCCAAAATGCTGAACCACCCCGGACCTTCTAATTTCGGCCCGAAAGTTGTGATAATTCAAATTTTTACAATATTTGCCCCTACGCCCCTTTCAAAGGGATATGGGGGTCAGGATCCATCTAATGGCATGTATGTACATTCATTGTGGGGAAACTAGCCTATTAAAAAAATATAATATTTTCCTCCAAAATGCTGAACCACCCCGGCCCTTACCATTTCGGCCTGAAATTGGTGTTTATTCAAATTATCACAATATTTGCCCCTACGCCCCTTTCAAAGGGATATGGGGGTCAGGATCCATCTAATGGCATGTATGTACATTCATTGTGGGGAAACTAGCCTATTAAAAAAATATAATATTTTCCTCCAAAATGCTGAACCACCCCGGCCCTTACCATTTCGGCCTGAAATTGGTGTTTATTCAAATTATCACAATATTTGCCCCTACGCCCCTTTCAAAGGGATATGGGGGTCAGGATCCATCTAATGGCATGTATGTACATTCATTGTGGGGAAACTAGCCTATTCAAAAAATATAATATTTTCCTCCAAAATGCTGAACCACCCCGGCCCTTCTAATTTCGGCCCGAAATTGTGATAATTCAAATTTTTACAATATTTGCCCCTACGCCCCTTTCAAAGGGATATGGGGGTCAGGATCCATCTAATGGCATGTATGTACATTCATTGTGGGGAAACTAGCCTATTAAAAAATATAATATTTTCCTCCAAAATGCTGAACCACCCCGGCCCTTACCATTTCGGCCTGAAATTGGTGTTTATTCAAATTATCACAATATTTGCCCCTACGCCCCTTTCAAAGGGATATGGGGGTCAGGATCCATCTAATGGCATGTATGGACATTCATTGTGGGGAAACTAGCCTATTAAAAAAAATAATATTTTCCTCCAAAATGCTGAACCACCCCGGACCTTCTAATTTCGGCCCGAAAATTGTGATAATTCAAATTTTTACAATATTTGCCCCTACGCCCCTTTCAAAGGGATATGGGGGTCAGGATCCATCTAATGGCATGTATGTACATTCATTGTGGGGAAACTAGCCTATTAAAAAAATATAATATTTTCCTCCAAAATGCTGAACCACCCCGGCCCTTACCATTTCGGCCCGAAAATTGTGATAATTCAAATTTTCACAATATTTGCCCCTACGCCCCTTTCAAAGGGATATGGGGGTCAGGATCCATCTAATGGCATGTATGTACATTCATTGTGGGGAAACTAGCCTATTAAAAAATATAATATTTTCCTCCAAAATGCTGAACCACCCCGGCCCTTACCATTTCGGCCTGAAATTGGTGTTTATTCAAATTATCACAATATTTGCCCCTACGCCCCTTTCAAAGGGATATGGGGGTCAGGATCCATCTAATGGCATGTATGTACATTCATTGTGGGGAAACTAGCCTATTAAAAAAAATATATATTTTCCTCCAAAATGCTGAACCACCCCGGCCCTTACCATTTCGGCCTGAAATTGGTGTTTATTCAAATTATCACAATATTTGCCCCTACGCCCCTTTCAAAGGGATATGGGGGTCAGGATCCATCTAATGGCATGTATGTACATTCATTGTGGGGAAACTAGCCTATTCAAAAAATATAATATTTTCCTCCAAAATGCTGAACCACCCCGGACCTTCTAATTTCGGCCCGAAAATTGTGATAATTCAAATTTTTACAATATTTGCCCCTACGCCCCTTTCAAAGGGATATGGGGGTCAGGATCCATCTAATGGCATGTATGGACATTCATTGTGGGGAAACTAGCCTATTAAAAAAAAAAATATTTTCCTCCAAAATGCTGAACCACCCCGGCCCTTCCATTTCGGCCCGAAATTGGTGTTTATTCAAATTATCACAATATTTGCCCCTACGCCCCTTTCAAAGGGATATGGGGGTCAGGATCCATCTAATGGCATGTATGTACATTCATTGTGGGGAAACTAGCCTATTAAAAAAAATATATATTTTCCTCCAAAATGCTGAACCACCCCGGCCCTTACCATTTCGGCCTGAAATTGGTGTTTATTCAAATTATCACAATATTTGCCCCTACGCCCCTTTCAAAGGGATATGGGGGTCAGGATCCATCTAATGGCATGTATGGACATTCATTGTGGGGAAACTAGCCTATTAAAAAAAATATATATTTTCCTCCAAAATGCTGAACCACCCCGGACCTTCTAATTTCGGCCGAAATTGTGATAATTCAAATTTTTACAATATTTGCCCCTACGCCCCTTTCAAAGGGATATGGGGGTCAGGATCCATCTAATGGCATGTATGTACATTCATTGTGGGGAAACTAGCCTATTAAAAAAAAAAATATTTTCCTCCAAAATGCTGAACCACCCCGGCCTTCTAATTTCGGCCCGAAATTGGTGTTTATTCAAATTATCACAATATTTGCCCCTACGCCCCTTTCAAAGGGATATGGGGGTCAGGATCCATCTAATGGCATGTATGTACATTCATTGTGGGGAAACTAGCCTATTAAAAAAATATATATTTTCCTCCAAAATGCTGAACCACCCCGGCCCTTACCATTTCGGCCTGAAATTGGTGTTTATTCAAATTATCACAATATTTGCCCCTACGCCCCTTTCAAAGGGATATGGGGGTCAGGATCCATCTAATGGCATGTATGTACATTCATTGTGGGGAAACTAGCCTATTAAAAAAATATATATTTTCCTCCAAAATGCTGAACCACCCCGGACCTTCTAATTTCGGCCCGAAAGTTGTGATAATTCAAATTTTTACAATATTTGCCCCTACGCCCCTTTCAAAGGGATATGGGGGTCAGGATCCATCTAATGGCATGTATGTACATTCATTGTGGGGAAACTAGCCTATTAAAAAAATATAATATTTTCCTCCAAAATGCTGAACCACCCCGGCCCTTACCATTTCGGCCTGAAATTGGTGTTTATTCAAATTATCACAATATTTGCCCCTACGCCCCTTTCAAAGGGATATGGGGGTCAGGATCCATCTAATGGCATGTATGTACATTCATTGTGGGGAAACTAGCCTATTAAAAAAATATATATTTTCCTCCAAAATGCTGAACCACCCCGGCCCTTACCATTTCGGCCTGAAATTGGTGTTTATTCAAATTATCACAATATTTGCCCCTACGCCCCTTTCAAAGGGATATGGGGGTCAGGATCCATCTAATGGCATGTATGTACATTCATTGTGGGGAAACTAGCCTATTCAAAAAATATAATATTTTCCTCCAAAATGCTGAACCACCCCGGACCTTCTAATTTCGGCCCGAAATTGTGATAATTCAAATTTTTACAATATTTGCCCCTACGCCCCTTTCAAAGGGATATGGGGGTCAGGATCCATCTAATGGCATGTATGTACATTCATTGTGGGGAAACTAGCCTATTAAAAAAATATAATATTTTCCTCCAAAATGCTGAACCACCCCGGCCCTTACCATTTCGGCCTGAAATTGGTGTTTATTCAAATTATCACAATATTTGCCCCTACGCCCCTTTCAAAGGGATATGGGGGTCAGGATCCATCTAATGGCATGTATGTACATTCATTGTGGGGAAACTAACCTATTAAAAAAAATATATATTTTCCTCCAAAATGCTGAACCACCCCGGACCTTCTAATTTCGGCCCGAAAGTTGTGATAATTCAAATTTTTACAATATTTGCCCCTACGCCCCTTTCAAAGGGATATGGGGGTCAGGATCCATCTAATGGCATGTATGTACATTCATTGTGGGGAAACTAGCCTATTAAAAAAATATATATTTTCCTCCAAAATGCTGAACCACCCCGGCCCTTACCATTTCGGCCTGAAATTGGTGTTTATTCAAATTATCACAATATTTGCCCCTACGCCCCTTTCAAAGGGATATGGGGGTCAGGATCCATCTAATGGCATGTATGTACATTCATTGTGGGGAAACTAGCCTATTAAAAAAATATAATATTTTCCTCCAAAATGCTGAACCACCCCGGCCCTTACCATTTCGGCCTGAAATTGGTGTTTATTCAAATTATCACAATATTTGCCCCTACGCCCCTTTCAAAGGGATATGGGGGTCAGGATCCATCTAATGGCATGTATGTACATTCATTGTGGGGAAACTAGCCTATTCAAAAAATATAATATTTTCCTCCAAAATGCTGAACCACCCCGGCCCTTCTAATTTCGGCCCGAAATTGTGATAATTCAAATTTTTACAATATTTGCCCCTACGCCCCTTTCAAAGGGATATGGGGGTCAGGATCCATCTAATGGCATGTATGTACATTCATTGTGGGGAAACTAGCCTATTAAAAAAATATAATATTTTCCTCCAAAATGCTGAACCACCCCGGCCCTTACCATTTCGGCCTGAAATTGGTGTTTATTCAAATTATCACAATATTTGCCCCTACGCCCCTTTCAAAGGGATATGGGGGTCAGGATCCATCTAATGGCATGTATGGACATTCATTGTGGGGAAACTAGCCTATTAAAAAAATATAATATTTTCCTCCAAAATGCTGAACCACCCCGGCCCTTCTAATTTCGGCCCGAAATTGTGATAATTCAAATTTTTACAATATTTGCCCCTACGCCCCTTTCAAAGGGATATGGGGGTCAGGATCCATCTAATGGCATGTATGTACATTCATTGTGGGGAAACTAGCCTATTAAAAAAAATAATATTTTCCTCCAAAATGCTGAACCACCCCGGCCCTTACCATTTCGGCCCGAAATTGTGATAATTCAAATTTTTACAATATTTGCCCCTACGCCCCTTTCAAAGGGATATGGGGGTCAGGATCCATCTAATGGCATGTATGTACATTCATTGTGGGGAAACTAGCCTATTAAAAAATATAATATTTTCCTCCAAAATGCTGAACCACCCCGGCCCTTACCATTTCGGCCTGAAATTGGTGTTTATTCAAATTATCACAATATTTGCCCCTACGCCCCTTTCAAAGGGATATGGGGGTCAAGATCCATCTAATGGCATGTAGGTACATTCATTGTGGGGAAACTAGCCTATTAAAAAAAATATATATTTTCCTCCAAAATGCTGAACCACCCCGGCCCTTACCATTTCGGCCTGAAATTGGTGTTTATTCAAATTATCACAATATTTGCCCCTACGCCCCTTTCAAAGGGATATGGGGGTCAGGATCCATCTAATGGCATGTATGTACATTCATTGTGGGGAAACTAGCCTATTCAAAAAATATAATATTTTCCTCCAAAATGCTGAACCACCCCGGACCTTCTAATTTCGGCCCGAAAATTGTGATAATTCAAATTTTTACAATATTTGCCCCTACGCCCCTTTCAAAGGGATATGGGGGTCAGGATCCATCTAATGGCATGTATGTACATTCATTGTGGGGAAACTAGCCTATTAAAAAAAAAATATTTTCCTCCAAAATGCTGAACCACCCCGGCCCTTACTAATTTCGGCCCGAAATTGGTGTTTATTCAAATTATCACAATATTTGCCCCTACGCCCCTTTCAAAGGGATATGGGGGTCAGGATCCATCTAATGGCATGTATGTACATTCATTGTGGGGAAACTAGCCTATTAAAAAAAATATATATTTTCCTCCAAAATGCTGAACCACCCCGGCCCTTACCATTTCGGCCTGAAATTGGTGTTTATTCAAATTATCACAATATTTGCCCCTACGCCCCTTTCAAAGGGATATGGGGGTCAGGATCCATCTAATGGCATGTATGTACATTCATTGTGGGGAAACTAGCCTATTAAAAAAAATATATATTTTCCTCCAAAATGCTGAACCACCCCGGACCTTCTAATTTCGGCCCGAAAGTTGTGATAATTCAAATTTTTACAATATTTGCCCCTACGCCCCTTTCAAAGGGATATGGGGGTCAGGATCCATCTAATGGCATGTATGTACATTCATTGTGGGGAAACTAGCCTATTCAAAAAATATAATATTTTCCTCCAAAATGCTGAACCACCCCGGCCCTTCTAATTTCGGCCCGAAATTGTGATAATTCAAATTTTTACAATATTTGCCCCTACGCCCCTTTCAAAGGGATATGGGGGTCAGGATCCATCTAATGGCATGTATGTACATTCATTGTGGGGAAACTAGCCTATTAAAAAAATATAATATTTTCCTCCAAAATGCTGAACCACCCCGGCCCTTACCATTTCGGCCTGAAATTGTGTTTATTCAAATTATCACAATATTTGCCCCTACGCCCCTTTCAAAGGGATATGGGGGTCAGGATCCATCTAATGGCATGTATGTACATTCATTGTGGGGAAACTAGCCTATTCAAAAAATATAATATTTTCCTCCAAAATGCTGAACCACCCCGGCCCTTACCATTTCGGCCTGAAATTGGTGTTTATTCAAATTATCACAATATTTGCCCCTACGCCCCTTTCAAAGGGATATGGGGGTCAGGATCCATCTAATGGCATGTATGTACATTCATTGTGGGGAAACTAGCCTATTAAAAAAAATATATTTTCCTCCAAAATGCTGAACCACCCCGGCCCTTACCATTTCGGCCTGAAATTGGTGTTAATTCAAATTATCACAATATTTGCCCCTACGCCCCTTTCAAAGGGATATGGGGGTCAGGATCCATCTAATGGCATGTATGTACATTCATTGTGGGGAAACTAGCCTATTCAAAAAATATAATATTTTCCTCCAAAATGCTGAACCACCCCGGACCTTCTAATTTCGGCCCGAAAATTGTGATAATTCAAATTTTTACAATATTTGCCCCTACGCCCCTTTCAAAGGGATATGGGGGTCAGGATCCATCTAATGGCATGTATGTACATTCATTGTGGGGAAACTAGCCTATTAAAAAAATATAATATTTTCCTCCAAAATGCTGAACCACCCCGGCCCTTACCATTTCGGCCTGAAATTGGTGTTTATTCAAATTATCACAATATTTGCCCCTACGCCCCTTTCAAAGGGATATGGGGGTCAGGATCCATCTAATGGCATGTATGTACATTCATTGTGGGGAAACTAGCCTATTAAAAAAATATAATATTTTCCTCCAAAATGCTGAACCACCCCGGCCCTTACCATTTCGGCCTGAAATTGGTGTTTATTCAAATTATCACAATATTTGCCCCTACGCCCCTTTCAAAGGGATATGGGGGTCAGGATCCATCTAATGGCATGTATGTACATTCATTGTGGGGAAACTAGCCTATTAAAAAAATATAATATTTTCCTCCAAAATGCTGAACCACCCCGGCCCTTACCATTTCGGCCTGAAATTGGTGTTTATTCAAATTATCACAATATTTGCCCCTACGCCCCTTTCAAAGGGATATGGGGGTCAGGATCCATCTAATGGCATGTATGTACATTCATTGTGGGGAAACTAGCCTATTCAAAAAATATAATATTTTCCTCCAAAATGCTGAACCACCCCGGACCTTACTAATTTCGGCCCGAAATTGTGATAATTCAAATTTTTACAATATTTGCCCCTACGCCCCTTTCAAAGGGATATGGGGGTCAGGATCCATCTAATGGCATGTATGTACATTCATTGTGGGGAAACTAGCCTATTAAAAAAATATAATATTTTCCTCCAAAATGCTGAACCACCCCGGCCCTTACCATTTCGGCCTGAAATTGGTGTTTATTCAAATTATCACAATATTTGCCCCTACGCCCCTTTCAAAGGGATATGGGGGTCAGGATCCATCTAATGGCATGTATGTACATTCATTGTGGGGAAACTAGCCTATTAAAAAAATATATATTTTCCTCCAAAATGCTGAACCACCCCGGACCTTCTAATTTCGGCCCGAAAGTTGTGATAATTCAAATTTTTACAATATTTGCCCCTACGCCCCTTTCAAAGGGATATGGGGGTCAGGATCCATCTAATGGCATGTATGTACATTCATTGTGGGGAAACTAGCCTATTAAAAAAATATAATATTTTCCTCCAAAATGCTGAACCACCCCGGCCCTTACCATTTCGGCCTGAAATTGGTGTTTATTCAAATTATCACAATATTTGCCCCTACGCCCCTTTCAAAGGGATATGGGGGTCAGGATCCATCTAATGGCATGTATGTACATTCATTGTGGGGAAACTAGCCTATTAAAAAAATATAATATTTTCCTCCAAAATGCTGAACCACCCCGGCCCTTACCATTTCGGCCTGAAATTGGTGTTTATTCAAATTATCACAATATTTGCCCCTACGCCCCTTTCAAAGGGATATGGGGGTCAGGATCCATCTAATGGCATGTATGTACATTCATTGTGGGGAAACTAGCCTATTCAAAAAATATAATATTTTCCTCCAAAATGCTGAACCACCCCGGCCCTTCTAATTTCGGCCCGAAATTGTGATAATTCAAATTTTTACAATATTTGCCCCTACGCCCCTTTCAAAGGGATATGGGGGTCAGGATCCATCTAATGGCATGTATGTACATTCATTGTGGGGAAACTAGCCTATTAAAAAAATATAATATTTTCCTCCAAAATGCTGAACCACCCCGGCCCTTACCATTTCGGCCTGAAATTGGTGTTTATTCAAATTATCACAATATTTGCCCCTACGCCCCTTTCAAAGGGATATGGGGGTCAGGATCCATCTAATGGCATGTATGGACATTCATTGTGGGGAAACTAGCCTATTAAAAAAATATAATATTTTCCTCCAAAATGCTGAACCACCCCGGCCCTTCTAATTTCGGCCCGAAATTGTGATAATTCAAATTTTACAATATTTGCCCCTACGCCCCTTTCAAAGGGATATGGGGGTCAGGATCCATCTAATGGCATGTATGTACATTCATTGTGGGGAAACTAGCCTATTAAAAAAATATAATATTTTCCTCCAAAATGCTGAACCACCCCGGCCCTTACCATTTCGGCCCGAAATTGTGATAATTCAAATTTTTACAATATTTGCCCCTACGCCCCTTTCAAAGGGATATGGGGGTCAGGATCCATCTAATGGCATGTATGTACATTCATTGTGGGGAAACTAGCCTATTAAAAAATATAATATTTTCCTCCAAAATGCTGAACCACCCCGGCCCTTACCATTTCGGCCTGAAATTGGTGTTTATTCAAATTATCACAATATTTGCCCCTACGCCCCTTTCAAAGGGATATGGGGGTCAGGATCCATCTAATGGCATGTATGTACATTCATTGTGGGGAAACTAGCCTATTAAAAAAAATATATATTTTCCTCCAAAATGCTGAACCACCCCGGCCCTTACCATTTCGGCCTGAAATTGGTGTTTATTCAAATTATCACAATATTTGCCCCTACGCCCCTTTCAAAGGGATATGGGGGTCAGGATCCATCTAATGGCATGTATGTACATTCATTGTGGGGAAACTAGCCTATTCAAAAAATATAATATTTTCCTCCAAAATGCTGAACCACCCCGGCCCTTCTAATTTCGGCCTGAAAATTGTGATAATTCAAATTTTACAATATTTGCCCCTACGCCCCTTTCAAAGGGATATGGGGGTCAGGATCCATCTAATGGCATGTATGTACATTCATTGTGGGGAAACTAGCCTATTAAAAAAAAAATATTTTCCTCCAAAATGCTGAACCACCCCGGCCCTTCTAATTTCGGCCCGAAATTGGTGTTTATTCAAATTATCACAATATTTGCCCCTACGCCCCTTTCAAAGGGATATGGGGGTCAGGATCCATCTAATGGCATGTATGTACATTCATTGTGGGGAAACTAGCCTATTAAAAAAATATATATATTTTCCTCCAAAATGCTGAACCACCCCGGCCCTTACCATTTCGGCCTGAAATTGGTGTTTATTCAAATTATCACAATATTTGCCCCTACGCCCCTTTCAAAGGGATATGGGGGTCAGGATCCATCTAATGGCATGTATGTACATTCATTGTGGGGAAACTAGCCTATTAAAAAAAATATATATTTTCCTCCAAAATGCTGAACCACCCCGGCCCTTCTAATTTCGGCCCGAAAGTTGTGATAATTCAAATTTTTACAATATTTGCCCCTACGCCCCTTTCAAAGGGATATGGGGGTCAGGATCCATCTAATGGCATGTATGTACATTCATTGTGGGGAAACTAGCCTATTCAAAAAATATAATATTTTCCTCCAAAATGCTGAACCACCCCGGCCCTTCCATTTCGGCCCGAAATTGTGATAATTCAAATTTTTACAATATTTGCCCCTACGCCCCTTTCAAAGGGATATGGGGGTCAGGATCCATCTAATGGCATGTATGTACATTCATTGTGGGGAAACTAGCCTATTAAAAAAATATAATATTTTCCTCCAAAATGCTGAACCACCCCGGCCCTTACCATTTCGGCCTGAAATTGTGTTTATTCAAATTATCACAATATTTGCCCCTACGCCCCTTTCAAAGGGATATGGGGGTCAGGATCCATCTAATGGCATGTATGTACATTCATTGTGGGGAAACTAGCCTATTCAAAAAATATAATATTTTCCTCCAAAATGCTGAACCACCCCGGCCCTTACCATTTCGGCCTGAAATTGGTGTTTATTCAAATTATCACAATATTTGCCCCTACGCCCCTTTCAAAGGGATATGGGGGTCAGGATCCATCTAATGGCATGTAGGTACATTCATTGTGGGGAAACTAGCCTATTAAAAAAAATATATATTTTCCTCCAAAATGCTGAACCACCCCGGCCCTTACCATTTCGGCCTGAAATTGGTGTTAATTCAAATTATCACAATATTTGCCCCTACGCCCCTTTCAAAGGGATATGGGGGTCAGGATCCATCTAATGGCATGTATGTACATTCATTGTGGGGAAACTAGCCTATTCAAAAAATATAATATTTTCCTCCAAAATGCTGAACCACCCCGGCCCTTCTAATTTCGGCCCGAAATTGTGATAATTCAAATTTTTACAATATTTGCCCCTACGCCCCTTTCAAAGGGATATGGGGGTCAGGATCCATCTAATGGCATGTATGTACATTCATTGTGGGGAAACTAGCCTATTAAAAAAATATAATATTTTCCTCCAAAATGCTGAACCACCCCGGCCCTTACCATTTCGGCCTGAAATTGGTGTTTATTCAAATTATCACAATATTTGCCCCTACGCCCCTTTCAAAGGGATATGGGGGTCAGGATCCATCTAATGGCATGTATGTACATTCATTGTGGGGAAACTAGCCTATTCAAAAAATATAATATTTTCCTCCAAAATGCTGAACCACCCCGGCCCTTACCATTTCGGCCTGAAATTGGTGTTTATTCAAATTATCACAATATTTGCCCCTACGCCCCTTTCAAAGGGATATGGGGGTCAGGATCCATCTAATGGCATGTATGTACATTCATTGTGGGGAAACTAGCCTATTAAAAAAAATATATATTTTCCTCCAAAATGCTGAACCACCCCGGCCCTTACCATTTCGGCCTGAAATTGGTGTTTATTCAAATTATCACAATATTTGCCCCTACGCCCCTTTCAAAGGGATATGGGGGTCAGGATCCATCTAATGGCATGTATGTACATTCATTGTGGGGAAACTAGCCTATTCAAAAAAATATAATATTTTCCTCCAAAATGCTGAACCACCCCGGCCCTTACAATTTCGGCCCGAAAGTTGTGATAATTCAAATTTTTACAATATTTGCCCCTACGCCCCTTTCAAAGGGATATGGGGGTCAGGATCCATCTAATGGCATGTAGGTACATTCATTGTGGGGAAACTAGCCTATTAAAAAAATATATATTTTCCTCCAAAATGCTGAACCACCCCGGCCCTTACCATTTCGGCCTGAAATTGGTGTTTATTCAAATTATCACAATATTTGCCCCTACGCCCCTTTCAAAGGGATATGGGGGTCAGGATCCATCTAATGGCATGTATGTACATTCATTGTGGGGAAACTAGCCTATTCAAAAAATATAATATTTTCCTCCAAAATGCTGAACCACCCCGGCCCTTACCATTTCGGCCTGAAATTGGTGTTTATTCAAATTATCACAATATTTGCCCCTACGCCCCTTTCAAAGGGATATGGGGGTCAGGATCCATCTAATGGCATGTAGGTACATTCATTGTGGGGAAACTAGCCTATTAAAAAAAATATATATTTTCCTCCAAAATGCTGAACCACCCCGGCCCTTACCATTTCGGCCTGAAATTGGTGTTTATTCAAATTATCACAATATTTGCCCCTACGCCCCTTTCAAAGGGATATGGGGGTCAGGATCCATCTAATGGCATGTATGTACATTCATTGTGGGGAAACTAGCCTATTCAAAAAATATAATATTTTCCTCCAAAATGCTGAACCACCCCGGCCCTTACTAATTTCGGCCCGAAATTGTGATAATTCAAATTTTTACAATATTTGCCCCTACGCCCCTTTCAAAGGGATATGGGGGTCAGGATCCATCTAATGGCATGTATGTACATTCATTGTGGGGAAACTAGCCTATTAAAAAAATATAATATTTTCCTCCAAAATGCTGAACCACCCCGGCCCTTACCATTTCGGCCTGAAATTGGTGTTTATTCAAATTATCACAATATTTGCCCCTACGCCCCTTTCAAAGGGATATGGGGGTCAGGATCCATCTAATGGCATGTATGTACATTCATTGTGGGGAAACTAGCCTATTCAAAAAATATAATATTTTCCTCCAAAATGCTGAACCACCCCGGCCCTTACCATTTCGGCCTGAAATTGGTGTTTATTCAAATTATCACAATATTTGCCCCTACGCCCCTTTCAAAGGGATATGGGGGTCAGGATCCATCTAATGGCATGTATGTACATTCATTGTGGGGAAACTAGCCTATTAAAAAAAATATATATTTTCCTCCAAAATGCTGAACCACCCCGGCCCTTACCATTTCGGCCTGAAATTGGTGTTTATTCAAATTATCACAATATTTGCCCCTACGCCCCTTTCAAAGGGATATGGGGGTCAGGATCCATCTAATGGCATGTATGTACATTCATTGTGGGGAAACTAGCCTATTCAAAAAAATATATATTTTCCTCCAAAATGCTGAACCACCCCGGACCTTCTAATTTCGGCCCGAAATTGTGATAATTCAAATTTTTACAATATTTGCCCCTACGCCCCTTTCAAAGGGATATGGGGGTCAGGATCCATCTAATGGCATGTATGTACATTCATTGTGGGGAAACTAGCCTATTAAAAAAATATAATATTTTCCTCCAAAATGCTGAACCACCCCGGCCCTTACCATTTCGGCCCGAAATTGTGATAATTCAAATTTTTACAATATTTGCCCCTACGCCCCTTTCAAAGGGATATGGGGGTCAGGATCCATCTAATGGCATGTATGTACATTCATTGTGGGGAAACTAGCCTATTAAAAAAATATAATATTTTCCTCCAAAATGCTGAACCACCCCGGCCCTTACCATTTCGGCCTGAAATTGGTGTTTATTCAAATTATCACAATATTTGCCCCTACGCCCCTTTCAAAGGGATATGGGGGTCAGGATCCATCTAATGGCATGTATGTACATTCATTGTGGGGAAACTAGCCTATTCAAAAAAATATATATTTTCCTCCAAAATGCTGAACCACCCCGGCCCTTACCATTTCGGCCTGAAATTGGTGTTTATTCAAATTATCACAATATTTGCCCCTACGCCCCTTTCAAAGGGATATGGGGGTCAGGATCCATCTAATGGCATGTATGTACATTCATTGTGGGGAAACTAGCCTATTCAAAAAATATAATATTTTCCTCCAAAATGCTGAACCACCCCGGCCCTTACCATTTCGGCCTGAAATTGGTGTTTATTCAAATTATCACAATATTTGCCCCTACGCCCCTTTCAAAGGGATATGGGGGTCAGGATCCATCTAATGGCATGTATGTACATTCATTGTGGGGAAACTAGCCTATTCAAAAAATATAATTTTTCCTCCAAAATGCTGAACCACCCCGGCCCTTACAATTTCGGCCCGAAAGTTGTGATAATTCAAATTTTTACAATATTTGCCCCTACGCCCCTTTCAAAGGGATATGGGGGTCAGGATCCATCTAATGGCATGTAGGTACATTCATTGTGGGGAAACTAGCCTATTAAAAAAAATATATATTTTCCTCCAAAATGCTGAACCACCCCGGCCCTTACCATTTCGGCCTGAAATTGGTGTTTATTCAAATTATCACAATATTTGCCCCTACGCCCCTTTCAAAGGGATATGGGGGTCAGGATCCATCTAATGGCATGTATGTACATTCATTGTGGGGAAACTAGCCTATTCAAAAAATATAATATTTTCCTCCAAAATGCTGAACCACCCCGGACCTTCTAATTTCGGCCCGAAATTGTGATAATTCAAATTTTTACAATATTTGCCCCTACGCCCCTTTCAAAGGGATATGGGGGTCAGGATCCATCTAATGGCATGTATGTACATTCATTGTGGGGAAACTAGCCTATTAAAAAAATATAATATTTTCCTCCAAAATGCTGAACCACCCCGGCCCTTACCATTTCGGCCCGAAATTGTGATAATTCAAATTTTTACAATATTTGCCCCTACGCCCCTTTCAAAGGGATATGGGGGTCAGGATCCATCTAATGGCATGTATGTACATTCATTGTGGGGAAACTAGCCTATTAAAAAAATATAATATTTTCCTCCAAAATGCTGAACCACCCCGGCCCTTACCATTTCGGCCTGAAATTGGTGTTTATTCAAATTATCACAATATTTGCCCCTACGCCCCTTTCAAAGGGATATGGGGGTCAGATCCATCTAATGGCATGTATGTACATTCATTGTGGGGAAACTAGCCTATTAAAAAAAATATATATTTTCCTCCAAAATGCTGAACCACCCCGGCCCTTACCATTTCGGCCTGAAATTGGTGTTTATTCAAATTATCACAATATTTGCCCCTACGCCCCTTTCAAAGGGATATGGGGGTCAGGATCCATCTAATGGCATGTATGTACATTCATTGTGGGGAAACTAGCCTATTAAAAAAATATAATATTTTCCTCCAAAATGCTGAACCACCCCGGACCTTCTAATTTCGGCCCGAAATTGTGATAATTCAAATTTTTACAATATTTGCCCCTACGCCCCTTTCAAAGGGATATGGGGGTCAGGATCCATCTAATGGCATGTATGTACATTCATTGTGGGGAAACTAGCCTATTAAAAAAATATAATATTTTCCTCCAAAATGCTGAACCACCCCGGCCCTTACCATTTCGGCCTGAAATTGGTGTTTATTCAAATTATCACAATATTTGCCCCTACGCCCCTTTCAAAGGGATATGGGGGTCAGGATCCATCTAATGGCATGTATGGACATTCATTGTGGGGAAACTAGCCTATTAAAAAAAAAAATATTTTCCTCCAAAATGCTGAACCACCCCGGCCTTCTAATTTCGGCCTGAAATTGGTGTTTATTCAAATTATCACAATATTTGCCCCTACGCCCCTTTCAAAGGGATATGGGGGTCAGGATCCATCTAATGGCATGTATGTACATTCATTGTGGGGAAACTAGCCTATTCAAAAAATATAATATTTTCCTCCAAAATGCTGAACCACCCCGGCCCTTACCATTTCGGCCTGAAATTGGTGTTTATTCAAATTATCACAATATTTGCCCCTACGCCCCTTTCAAAGGGATATGGGGGTCAGGATCCATCTAATGGCATGTATGTACATTCATTGTGGGGAAACTAGCCTATTAAAAAAAATATATATTTTCCTCCAAAATGCTGAACCACCCCGGCCCTTACCATTTCGGCCTGAAATTGGTGTTTATTCAAATTATCACAATATTTGCCCCTACGCCCCTTTCAAAGGGATATGGGGGTCAGGATCCATCTAATGGCATGTATGTACATTCATTGTGGGGAAACTAGCCTATTCAAAAAATATAATATTTTCCTCCAAAATGCTGAACCACCCCGGCCCTTACAATTTCGGCCCGAAAGTTGTGATAATTCAAATTTTTACAATATTTGCCCCTACGCCCCTTTCAAAGGGATATGGGGGTCAGGATCCATCTAATGGCATGTATGTACATTCATTGTGGGGAAACTAGCCTATTAAAAAAAATATATATTTTCCTCCAAAATGCTGAACCACCCCGGCCCTTACCATTTCGGCCTGAAATTGTGTTTATTCAAATTATCACAATATTTGCCCCTACGCCCCTTTCAAAGGGATATGGGGGTCAGGATCCATCTAATGGCATGTATGTACATTCATTGTGGGGAAACTAGCCTATTCAAAAAATATAATATTTTCCTCCAAAATGCTGAACCACCCCGGCCCTTACCATTTCGGCCTGAAATTGGTGTTTATTCAAATTATCACAATATTTGCCCCTACGCCCCTTTCAAAGGGATATGGGGGTCAGGATCCATCTAATGGCATGTAGGTACATTCATTGTGGGGAAACTAGCCTATTAAAAAAAATATATATTTTCCTCCAAAATGCTGAACCACCCCGGCCCTTACCATTTCGGCCTGAAATTGGTGTTTATTCAAATTATCACAATATTTGCCCCTACGCCCCTTTCAAAGGGATATGGGGGTCAGGATCCATCTAATGGCATGTATGTACATTCATTGTGGGGAAACTAGCCTATTCAAAAAATATAATATTTTCCTCCAAAATGCTGAACCACCCCGGACCTTCTAATTTCGGCCCGAAAATTGTGATAATTCAAATTTTTACAATATTTGCCCCTACGCCCCTTTCAAAGGGATATGGGGGTCAGGATCCATCTAATGGCATGTATGTACATTCATTGTGGGGAAACTAGCCTATTAAAAAAATATAATATTTTCCTCCAAAATGCTGAACCACCCCGGCCCTTACCATTTCGGCCTGAAATTGGTGTTTATTCAAATTATCACAATATTTGCCCCTACGCCCCTTTCAAAGGGATATGGGGGTCAGGATCCATCTAATGGCATGTATGTACATTCATTGTGGGGAAACTAGCCTATTAAAAAAAAAATATATTTTCCTCCAAAATGCTGAACCACCCCGGCCCTTACCATTTCGGCCTGAAATTGGTGTTTATTCAAATTATCACAATATTTGCCCCTACGCCCCTTTCAAAGGGATATGGGGGTCAGGATCCATCTAATGGCATGTATGTACATTCATTGTGGGGAAACTAGCCTATTCAAAAAATATAATATTTTCCTCCAAAATGCTGAACCACCCCGGACCTTCTAATTTCGGCCCGAAATTGTGATAATTCAAATTTTTACAATATTTGCCCCTACGCCCCTTTCAAAGGGATATGGGGGTCAGGATCCATCTAATGGCATGTATGTACATTCATTGTGGGGAAACTAGCCTATTAAAAAAATATAATATTTTCCTCCAAAATGCTGAACCACCCCGGCCCTTACCATTTCGGCCTGAAATTGGTGTTTATTCAAATTATCACAATATTTGCCCCTACGCCCCTTTCAAAGGGATATGGGGGTCAGGATCCATCTAATGGCATGTATGTACATTCATTGTGGGGAAACTAGCCTATTCAAAAAATATAATATTTTCCTCCAAAATGCTGAACCACCCCGGCCCTTCTAATTTCGGCCCGAAATTGTGATAATTCAAATTTTTACAATATTTGCCCCTACGCCCCTTTCAAAGGGATATGGGGGTCAGGATCCATCTAATGGCATGTATGTACATTCATTGTGGGGAAACTAGCCTATTCAAAAAATATAATATTTTCCTCCAAAATGCTGAACCACCCCGGCCTTCTAATTTCGGCCCGAAATTGTGATAATTCAAATTTTTACAATATTTGCCCCTACGCCCCTTTCAAAGGGATATGGGGGTCAGGATCCATCTAATGGCATGTATGTACATTCATTGTGGGGAAACTAGCCTATTAAAAAATATAATATTTTCCTCCAAAATGCTGAACCACCCCGGCCCTTACCATTTCGGCCTGAAATTGGTGTTTATTCAAATTATCACAATATTTGCCCCTACGCCCCTTTCAAAGGGATATGGGGGTCAGGATCCATCTAATGGCATGTATGGACATTCATTGTGGGGAAACTAGCCTATTAAAAAAATATATATTTTCCTCCAAAATGCTGAACCACCCCGGACCTTCTAATTTCGGCCCGAAATTGTGATAATTCAAATTTTTACAATATTTGCCCCTACGCCCCTTTCAAAGGGATATGGGGGTCAGGATCCATCTAATGGCATGTATGTACATTCATTGTGGGGAAACTAGCCTATTCAAAAAATATAATATTTTCCTCCAAAATGCTGAACCACCCCGGCCCTTACCATTTCGGCCTGAAATTGGTGTTTATTCAAATTATCACAATATTTGCCCCTACGCCCCTTTCAAAGGGATATGGGGGTCAGGATCCATCTAATGGCATGTATGGACATTCATTGTGGGGAAACTAGCCTATTAAAAAAAATATATTTTCCTCCAAAATGCTGAACCACCCCGGCCCTTACCATTTCGGCCTGAAATTTGTTTATTCAAATTATCACAATATTTGCCCCTACGCCCCTTTCAAAGGGATATGGGGGTCAGGATCCATCTAATGGCATGTATGTACATTCATTGTGGGGAAACTAGCCTATTCAAAAAATATAATATTTTCCTCCAAAATGCTGAACCACCCCGGCCCTTACCATTTCGGCCTGAAATTGGTGTTTATTCAAATTATCACAATATTTGCCCCTACGCCCCTTTCAAAGGGATATGGGGGTCAGATCCATCTAATGGCATGTATGTACATTCATTGTGGGGAAACTAGCCTATTAAAAAAAATATATATTTTCCTCCAAAATGCTGAACCACCCCGGCCCTTACCATTTCGGCCTGAAATTGGTGTTAATTCAAATTATCACAATATTTGCCCCTACGCCCCTTTCAAAGGGATATGGGGGTCAGGATCCATCTAATGGCATGTATGTACATTCATTGTGGGGAAACTAGCCTATTCAAAAAATATAATATTTTCCTCCAAAATGCTGAACCACCCCGGCCCTTCTAATTTCGGCCCGAAATTGTGATAATTCAAATTTTTACAATATTTGCCCCTACGCCCCTTTCAAAGGGATATGGGGGTCAGGATCCATCTAATGGCATGTATGTACATTCATTGTGGGGAAACTAGCCTATTAAAAAAATATAATATTTTCCTCCAAAATGCTGAACCACCCCGGCCCTTACCATTTCGGCCTGAAATTGGTGTTTATTCAAATTATCACAATATTTGCCCCTACGCCCCTTTCAAAGGGATATGGGGGTCAGGATCCATCTAATGGCATGTATGTACATTCATTGTGGGGAAACTAGCCTATTCAAAAAATATAATATTTTCCTCCAAAATGCTGAACCACCCCGGCCCTTACCAATTTCGGCCTGAAATTGTGATAATTCAAATTTTTACAATATTTGCCCCTACGCCCCTTTCAAAGGGATATGGGGGTCAGGATCCATCTAATGGCATGTATGTACATTCATTGTGGGGAAACTAGCCTATTCAAAAAATATAATATTTTCCTCCAAAATGCTGAACCACCCCGGCCCTTACTAATTTCGGCCCGAAATTGTGATATTCAAATTTTTACAATATTTGCCCCTACGCCCCTTTCAAAGGGATATGGGGGTCAGGATCCATCTAATGGCATGTATGTACATTCATTGTGGGGAAACTAGCCTATTAAAAAAATATAATATTTTCCTCCAAAATGCTGAACCACCCCGGCCCTTACCATTTCGGCCTGAAATTGGTGTTTATTCAAATTATCACAATATTTGCCCCTACGCCCCTTTCAAAGGGATATGGGGGTCAGGATCCATCTAATGGCATGTATGTACATTCATTGTGGGGAAACTAGCCTATTAAAAAAATATATATTTTCCTCCAAAATGCTGAACCACCCCGGCCCTTCTAATTTCGGCCCGAAATTGTGATAATTCAAATTTTTACAATATTTGCCCCTACGCCCCTTTCAAAGGGATATGGGGGTCAGGATCCATCTAATGGCATGTATGTACATTCATTGTGGGGAAACTAGCCTATTCAAAAAATATAATATTTTCCTCCAAAATGCTGAACCACCCCGGCCCTTACCATTTCGGCCTGAAATTGGTGTTTATTCAAATTATCACAATATTTGCCCCTACGCCCCTTTCAAAGGGATATGGGGGTCAGGATCCATCTAATGGCATGTATGTACATTCATTGTGGGGAAACTAGCCTATTAAAAAAAATATATATTTTCCTCCAAAATGCTGAACCACCCCGGCCTTACCATTTCGGCCTGAAATTGTGTTTATTCAAATTATCACAATATTTGCCCCTACGCCCCTTTCAAAGGGATATGGGGGTCAGGATCCATCTAATGGCATGTATGTACATTCATTGTGGGGAAACTAGCCTATTCAAAAAATATAATATTTTCCTCCAAAATGCTGAACCACCCCGGCCCTTACCATTTCGGCCTGAAATTGGTGTTTATTCAAATTATCACAATATTTGCCCCTACGCCCCTTTCAAAGGGATATGGGGGTCAGGATCCATCTAATGGCATGTATGTACATTCATTGTGGGGAAACTAGCCTATTAAAAAAAATATATATTTTCCTCCAAAATGCTGAACCACCCCGGCCCTTACCATTTCGGCCTGAAATTGTGTTAATTCAAATTATCACAATATTTGCCCCTACGCCCCTTTCAAAGGGATATGGGGGTCAGGATCCATCTAATGGCATGTATGTACATTCATTGTGGGGAAACTAGCCTATTAAAAAAATATAATATTTTCCTCCAAAATGCTGAACCACCCCGGACCTTACTAATTTCGGCCCGAAATTGTGATAATTCAAATTTTTACAATATTTGCCCCTACGCCCCTTTCAAAGGGATATGGGGGTCAGGATCCATCTAATGGCATGTATGTACATTCATTGTGGGGAAACTAGCCTATTAAAAAATATAATATTTTCCTCCAAAATGCTGAACCACCCCGGCCCTTACCATTTCGGCCTGAAATTGGTGTTTATTCAAATTATCACAATATTTGCCCCTACGCCCCTTTCAAAGGGATATGGGGGTCAAGATCCATCTAATGGCATGTATGTACATTCATTGTGGGGAAACTAGCCTATTCAAAAAATATAATATTTTCCTCCAAAATGCTGAACCACCCCGGCCCTTACCATTTCGGCCTGAAATTGGTGTTTATTCAAATTATCACAATATTTGCCCCTACGCCCCTTTCAAAGGGATATGGGGGTCAGGATCCATCTAATGGCATGTATGTACATTCATTGTGGGGAAACTAGCCTATTAAAAAAATATATATTTTCCTCCAAAATGCTGAACCACCCCGGCCCTTACCATTTCGGCCTGAAATTGGTGTTTATTCAAATTATCACAATATTTGCCCCTACGCCCCTTTCAAAGGGATATGGGGGTCAGGATCCATCTAATGGCATGTATGTACATTCATTGTGGGGAAACTAGCCTATTCAAAAAATATAATATTTTCCTCCAAAATGCTGAACCACCCCGGCCCTTACCATTTCGGCCTGAAATTGGTGTTTATTCAAATTATCACAATATTTGCCCCTACGCCCCTTTCAAAGGGATATGGGGGTCAGGATCCATCTAATGGCATGTATGTACATTCATTGTGGGGAAACTAGCCTATTCAAAAAATATAATATTTTCCTCCAAAATGCTGAACCACCCCGGCCCTTCTAATTTCGGCCCGAAATTGTGATAATTCAAATTTTTACAATATTTGCCCCTACGCCCCTTTCAAAGGGATATGGGGGTCAGGATCCATCTAATGGCATGTATGTACATTCATTGTGGGGAAACTAGCCTATTAAAAAAATATATATTTTCCTCCAAAATGCTGAACCACCCCGGCCCTTACCATTTCGGCCTGAAATTGGTGTTTATTCAAATTATCACAATATTTGCCCCTACGCCCCTTTCAAAGGGATATGGGGGTCAGGATCCATCTAATGGCATGTATGTACATTCATTGTGGGGAAACTAGCCTATTCAAAAAATATAATATTTTCCTCCAAAATGCTGAACCACCCCGGCCCTTACCATTTCGGCCTGAAATTGGTGTTTATTCAAATTATCACAATATTTGCCCCTACGCCCCTTTCAAAGGGATATGGGGGTCAGGATCCATCTAATGGCATGTATGTACATTCATTGTGGGGAAACTAGCCTATTCAAAAAATATAATATTTTCCTCCAAAATGCTGAACCACCCCGGCCCTTACAATTTCGGCCCGAAAGTTGTGATAATTCAAATTTTTACAATATTTGCCCCTACGCCCCTTTCAAAGGGATATGGGGGTCAGGATCCATCTAATGGCATGTAGGTACATTCATTGTGGGGAAACTAGCCTATTAAAAAAAATATATATTTTCCTCCAAAATGCTGAACCACCCCGGCCCTTACCATTTCGGCCTGAAATTGGTGTTTATTCAAATTATCACAATATTTGCCCCTACGCCCCTTTCAAAGGGATATGGGGGTCAGGATCCATCTAATGGCATGTATGTACATTCATTGTGGGGAAACTAGCCTATTCAAAAAATATAATATTTTCCTCCAAAATGCTGAACCACCCCGGACCTTACTAATTTCGGCCCGAAATTGTGATAATTCAAATTTTTACAATATTTGCCCCTACGCCCCTTTCAAAGGGATATGGGGGTCAGGATCCATCTAATGGCATGTATGTACATTCATTGTGGGGAAACTAGCCTATTAAAAAAATATAATATTTTCCTCCAAAATGCTGAACCACCCCGGCCCTTACCATTTCGGCCCGAAATTGTGATAATTCAAATTTTACAATATTTGCCCCTACGCCCCTTTCAAAGGGATATGGGGGTCAGGATCCATCTAATGGCATGTATGTACATTCATTGTGGGGAAACTAGCCTATTAAAAAAATATAATATTTTCCTCCAAAATGCTGAACCACCCCGGCCCTTACCATTTCGGCCTGAAATTGGTGTTTATTCAAATTATCACAATATTTGCCCCTACGCCCCTTTCAAAGGGATATGGGGGTCAGGATCCATCTAATGGCATGTATGTACATTCATTGTGGGGAAACTAGCCTATTCAAAAAATATAATATTTTCCTCCAAAATGCTGAACCACCCCGGCCTTACTAATTTCGGCCCGAAATTGTGATAATTCAAATTTTACAATATTTGCCCCTACGCCCCTTTCAAAGGGATATGGGGGTCAGGATCCATCTAATGGCATGTATGTACATTCATTGTGGGGAAACTAGCCTATTAAAAAAATATAATATTTTCCTCCAAAATGCTGAACCACCCCGGCCCTTACCATTTCGGCCTGAAATTGGTGTTTATTCAAATTATCACAATATTTGCCCCTACGCCCCTTTCAAAGGGATATGGGGGTCAGGATCCATCTAATGGCATGTATGGACATTCATTGTGGGGAAACTAGCCTATTAAAAAAATATATATTTTCCTCCAAAATGCTGAACCACCCCGGCCTTTAATTTCGGCCCGAAATTGTGATAATTCAAATTTTTACAATATTTGCCCCTACGCCCCTTTCAAAGGGATATGGGGGTCAGGATCCATCTAATGGCATGTATGGACATTCATTGTGGGGAAACTAGCCTATTAAAAAAAAAAATATATTTTCCTCCAAAATGCTGAACCACCCCGGCCTTACCAATTTCGGCCTGAAATTGGTGTTTATTCAAATTATCACAATATTTGCCCCTACGCCCCTTTCAAAGGGATATGGGGGTCAGGATCCATCTAATGGCATGTATGTACATTCATTGTGGGGAAACTAGCCTATTCAAAAAATATAATATTTTCCTCCAAAATGCTGAACCACCCCGGCCCTTACCATTTCGGCCTGAAATTGGTGTTTATTCAAATTATCACAATATTTGCCCCTACGCCCCTTTCAAAGGGATATGGGGGTCAGGATCCATCTAATGGCATGTATGTACATTCATTGTGGGGAAACTAGCCTATTAAAAAAAATATATATTTTCCTCCAAAATGCTGAACCACCCCGGCCCTTACCATTTCGGCCTGAAATTGGTGTTTATTCAAATTATCACAATATTTGCCCCTACGCCCCTTTCAAAGGGATATGGGGGTCAGGATCCATCTAATGGCATGTATGTACATTCATTGTGGGGAAACTAGCCTATTCAAAAAATATAATTTTTCCTCCAAAATGCTGAACCACCCCGGCCCTTACAATTTCGGCCGAAAGTTGTGATAATTCAAATTTTTACAATATTTGCCCCTACGCCCCTTTCAAAGGGATATGGGGGTCAGATCCATCTAATGGCATGTAGGTACATTCATTGTGGGGAAACTAGCCTATTAAAAAAAATATATATTTTCCTCCAAAATGCTGAACCACCCCGGCCCTTACCATTTCGGCCTGAAATTGTGTTTATTCAAATTATCACAATATTTGCCCCTACGCCCCTTTCAAAGGGATATGGGGGTCAGGATCCATCTAATGGCATGTATGTACATTCATTGTGGGGAAACTAGCCTATTCAAAAAATATAATATTTTCCTCCAAAATGCTGAACCACCCCGGCCCTTACCATTTCGGCCTGAAATTGGTGTTTATTCAAATTATCACAATATTTGCCCCTACGCCCCTTTCAAAGGGATATGGGGGTCAGGATCCATCTAATGGCATGTAGGTACATTCATTGTGGGGAAACTAGCCTATTAAAAAAAATATATATTTTCCTCCAAAATGCTGAACCACCCCGGCCCTTACCATTTCGGCCTGAAATTGGTGTTTATTCAAATTATCACAATATTTGCCCCTACGCCCCTTTCAAAGGGATATGGGGGTCAGGATCCATCTAATGGCATGTATGTACATTCATTGTGGGGAAACTAGCCTATTCAAAAAATATAATATTTTCCTCCAAAATGCTGAACCACCCCGGACCTTCTAATTTCGGCCCGAAATTGTGATAATTCAAATTTTTACAATATTTGCCCCTACGCCCCTTTCAAAGGGATATGGGGGTCAGGATCCATCTAATGGCATGTATGTACATTCATTGTGGGGAAACTAGCCTATTAAAAAATATAATATTTTCCTCCAAAATGCTGAACCACCCCGGCCCTTACCATTTCGGCCTGAAATTGGTGTTTATTCAAATTATCACAATATTTGCCCCTACGCCCCTTTCAAAGGGATATGGGGGTCAGGATCCATCTAATGGCATGTATGTACATTCATTGTGGGGAAACTAGCCTATTAAAAAAAATATATATTTTCCTCCAAAATGCTGAACCACCCCGGCCCTTACCATTTCGGCCTGAAATTGGTGTTTATTCAAATTATCACAATATTTGCCCCTACGCCCCTTTCAAAGGGATATGGGGGTCAGGATCCATCTAATGGCATGTATGTACATTCATTGTGGGGAAACTAGCCTATTCAAAAAATATAATATTTTCCTCCAAAATGCTGAACCACCCCGGACCTTCTAATTTCGGCCCGAAATTGTGATAATTCAAATTTTTACAATATTTGCCCCTACGCCCCTTTCAAAGGGATATGGGGGTCAGGATCCATCTAATGGCATGTATGTACATTCATTGTGGGGAAACTAGCCTATTAAAAAAATATAATATTTTCCTCCAAAATGCTGAACCACCCCGGCCCTTACCATTTCGGCCTGAAATTGGTGTTTATTCAAATTATCACAATATTTGCCCCTACGCCCCTTTCAAAGGGATATGGGGGTCAGGATCCATCTAATGGCATGTATGTACATTCATTGTGGGGAAACTAGCCTATTCAAAAAATATAATATTTTCCTCCAAAATGCTGAACCACCCCGGCCCTTCTAATTTCGGCCCGAAATTGTGATAATTCAAATTTTTACAATATTTGCCCCTACGCCCCTTTCAAAGGGATATGGGGGTCAGGATCCATCTAATGGCATGTATGTACATTCATTGTGGGGAAACTAGCCTATTAAAAAAATATAATATTTTCCTCCAAAATGCTGAACCACCCCGGCCCTTACTAATTTCGGCCCGAAATTGTGATAATTCAAATTTTTACAATATTTGCCCCTACGCCCCTTTCAAAGGGATATGGGGGTCAGGATCCATCTAATGGCATGTATGTACATTCATTGTGGGGAAACTAGCCTATTAAAAAAATATAATATTTTCCTCCAAAATGCTGAACCACCCCGGCCCTTACCATTTCGGCCTGAAATTGGTGTTTATTCAAATTATCACAATATTTGCCCCTACGCCCCTTTCAAAGGGATATGGGGTCAGGATCATCTAATGGCATGTATGGACATTCATTGTGGGGAAACTAACCTATTAAAAAAAATATATATTTTCCTCCAAAATGCTGAACCACCCCGGACCTTCTAATTTCGGCCCGAAATTGTGATAATTCAAATTTTTACAATATTTGCCCCTACGCCCCTTTCAAAGGGATATGGGGGTCAGGATCATCTAATGGCATGTATGTACATTCATTGTGGGGAAACTAGCCTATTCAAAAAATATAATATTTTCCTCCAAAATGCTGAACCACCCCGGCCCTTACCATTTCGGCCTGAAATTGGTGTTTATTCAAATTATCACAATATTTGCCCCTACGCCCCTTTCAAAGGGATATGGGGGTCAGGATCCATCTAATGGCATGTATGGACATTCATTGTGGGGAAACTAACCTATTAAAAAAAATATATATTTTCCTCCAAAATGCTGAACCACCCCGGCCCTTACCATTTCGGCCTGAAATTGTGTTTATTCAAATTATCACAATATTTGCCCCTACGCCCCTTTCAAAGGGATATGGGGGTCAGGATCCATCTAATGGCATGTATGTACATTCATTGTGGGGAAACTAGCCTATTCAAAAAATATAATATTTTCCTCCAAAATGCTGAACCACCCCGGCCCTTACCATTTCGGCCTGAAATTGGTGTTTATTCAAATTATCACAATATTTGCCCCTACGCCCCTTTCAAAGGGATATGGGGGTCAGGATCCATCTAATGGCATGTAGGTACATTCATTGTGGGGAAACTAGCCTATTAAAAAAAATATATATTTTCCTCCAAAATGCTGAACCACCCCGGCCCTTACCATTTCGGCCTGAAATTGGTGTTAATTCAAATTATCACAATATTTGCCCCTACGCCCCTTTCAAAGGGATATGGGGGTCAGGATCCATCTAATGGCATGTATGTACATTCATTGTGGGGAAACTAGCCTATTCAAAAAATATAATATTTTCCTCCAAAATGCTGAACCACCCCGGACCTTACCAATTTCGGCCGAAATTGTGATAATTCAAATTTTTACAATATTTGCCCCTACGCCCCTTTCAAAGGGATATGGGGGTCAGGATCCATCTAATGGCATGTATGTACATTCATTGTGGGGAAACTAGCCTATTAAAAAATATAATATTTTTTCCTCCAAAATGCTGAACCACCCCGGCCCTTACCATTTCGGCCTGAAATTGGTGTTTATTCAAATTATCAAATATTTGCCCCTACGCCCCTTTCAAAGGGATATGGGGGTCAGGATCCATCTAATGGCATGTATGTACATTCATTGTGGGGAAACTAGCCTATTCAAAAAATATAATATTTTCCTCCAAAATGCTGAACCACCCCGGCCCTTACCATTTCGGCCTGAAATTGGTGTTTATTCAAATTATCACAATATTTGCCCCTACGCCCCTTTCAAAGGGATATGGGGGTCAGGATCCATCTAATGGCATGTAGGTACATTCATTGTGGGGAAACTAGCCTATTAAAAAAAATATATATTTTCCTCCAAAATGCTGAACCACCCCGGCCCTTACCATTTCGGCCTGAAATTGGTGTTTATTCAAATTATCACAATATTTGCCCCTACGCCCCTTTCAAAGGGATATGGGGGTCAGGATCCATCTAATGGCATGTATGTACATTCATTGTGGGGAAACTAGCCTATTCAAAAAATATAATATTTTCCTCCAAAATGCTGAACCACCCCGGCCCTTCTAATTTCGGCCCGAAAATTGTGATAATTCAAATTTTTACAATATTTGCCCCTACGCCCCTTTCAAAGGGATATGGGGGTCAGGATCCATCTAATGGCATGTATGTACATTCATTGTGGGGAAACTAGCCTATTAAAAAAATATAATATTTTCCTCCAAAATGCTGAACCACCCCGGCCCTTACCATTTCGGCCTGAAATTGGTGTTTATTCAAATTATCACAATATTTGCCCCTACGCCCCTTTCAAAGGGATATGGGGGTCAGGATCCATCTAATGGCATGTATGTACATTCATTGTGGGGAAACTAGCCTATTCAAAAAAATATAATATTTTCCTCCAAAATGCTGAACCACCCCGGCCCTTACCATTTCGGCCTGAAATTGGTGTTTATTCAAATTATCACAATATTTGCCCCTACGCCCCTTTCAAAGGGATATGGGGGTCAGGATCCATCTAATGGCATGTATGTACATTCATTGTGGGGAAACTAGCCTATTCAAAAAATATAATATTTTCCTCCAAAATGCTGAACCACCCCGGCCCTTACAATTTCGGCCCGAAAGTTGTGATAATTCAAATTTTTACAATATTTGCCCCTACGCCCCTTTCAAAGGGATATGGGGGTCAGAATCCATCTAATGGCATGTATGTACATTCATTGTGGGGAAACTAGCCTATTAAAAAAAATATATTTTTCCTCCAAAATGCTGAACCACCCCGGCCCTTACCATTTCGGCCTGAAATTGGTGTTTATTCAATTATCACAATATTTGCCCCTACGCCCCTTTCAAAGGGATATGGGGGTCAGGATCCATCTAATGGCATGTATGTACATTCATTGTGGGGAAACTAGCCTATTAAAAAAAATAATATTTTCCTCCAAAATGCTGAACCACCCCGGCCTTCTAATTTCGGCCCGAAAGTTGTGATAATTCAAATTTTTACAATATTTGCCCCTACGCCCCTTTCAAAGGGATATGGGGGTCAGGATCCATCTAATGGCATGTATGTACATTCATTGTGGGGAAACTAGCCTATTAAAAAATATAATATTTTCCTCCAAAATGCTGAACCACCCCGGCCCTTACCATTTCGGCCCGAAATTGTGATAATTCAAATTTTACAATATTTGCCCCTACGCCCCTTTCAAAGGGATATGGGGGTCAGGATCCATCTAATGGCATGTATGTACATTCATTGTGGGGAAACTAGCCTATTAAAAAAATATAATATTTTCCTCCAAAATGCTGAACCACCCGGCCCTTACCATTTCGGCCTGAAATTGGTGTTTATTCAAATTATCACAATATTTGCCCCTACGCCCCTTTCAAAGGGATATGGGGGTCAAGATCCATCTAATGGCATGTATGTACATTCATTGTGGGGAAACTAGCCTATTCAAAAATATAATATTTTCCTCCAAAATGCTGAACCACCCCGGCCCTTCTAATTTCGGCCGAAAATGGTGATAATTCAAATTTTTACAATATTTGCCCCTACGCCCCTTTCAAAGGGATATGGGGGTCAGGATCCATCTAATGGCATGTATGTACATTCATTGTGGGGAAACTAGCCTATTAAAAAAATAATATTTTCCTCCAAAATGCTGAACCACCCCGGCCCTTACCATTTCGGCCTGAAATTGGTGTTTATTCAAATTATCACAATATTTGCCCCTACGCCCCTTTCAAAGGGATATGGGGGTCAGGATCCATCTAATGGCATGTATGGTACATTCATTGTGGGGAAACTAGCCTATTAAAAAAATATAATATTTTCCTCCAAAATGCTGAACCACCCCGGACCTTACTAATTTCGGCCCGAAATTGTGATAATTCAAATTTTTACAATATTTGCCCCTACGCCCCTTTCAAAGGGATATGGGGGTCAGGATCCATCTAATGGCATGTATGGACATTCATTGTGGGGAAACTAGCCTATTAAAAAAAATATATTTTCCTCCAAAATGCTGAACCACCCCGGCCCTTACTAATTTCGGCCGAAATTGGTGTTTATTCAAATTATCACAATATTTGCCCCTACGCCCCTTTCAAAGGGATATGGGGGTCAGGATCCATCTAATGGCATGTATGTACATTCATTGTGGGGAAACTAGCCTATTCAAAAAATAATATTTTCCTCCAAAATGCTGAACCACCCCGGCCCTTACCATTTCGGCCTGAAATTGGTGTTTATTCAAATTATCACAATATTTGCCCTACGCCCCTTTCAAAGGGATATGGGGGTCAAGATCCATCTAATGGCATGTAGGTACATTCATTGTGGGGAAACTAGCCTATTAAAAAAAATATATTTTTCCTCCAAAATGCTGAACCACCCCGGCCCTTACCATTTCGGCCTGAAATTGGTGTTTATTCAAATTATCACAATATTTGCCCCTACGCCCCTTTCAAAGGGATATGGGGGTCAGGATCCATCTAATGGCATGTATGTACATTCATTGTGGGGAACTAGCCTATTCAAAAAATATAATATTTTCCTCCAAAATGCTGAACCACCCCGGCCCTTACCATTTCGGCCCGAAAGTTGTGATAATTCAAATTTTTACAATATTTGCCCCTACGCCCCTTTCAAAGGGATATGGGGGTCAGATCCATCTAATGGCATGTATGTACATTCATTGTGGGGAAACTAGCCTATTAAAAAAAATATATATTTTCCTCCAAAATGCTGAACCACCCCGGCCCTTACATTTCGGCCTGAAATTGTGTTTATTCAAATTATCAAAATTTTGCCCCTACGCCCCTTTCAAAGGGATATGGGGGTCAGGATCCATCTAATGGCATGTATGTACATTCATTGTGGGGAAACTAGCCTATTCAAAAAATATAATATTTTCCTCCAAAATGCTGAACCACCCCGGCCCTTACCATTTCGGCCTGAAATTGGTGTTTATTCAAATTATCACAATATTTGCCCCTACGCCCCTTTCAAAGGGATATGGGGGTCAGGATCCATCTAATGGCATGTATGTACATTCATTGTGGGGAAACTAGCCTATTAAAAAAAATATATATTTTCCTCCAAAATGCTGAACCACCCCGGCCCTTACCATTTCGGCCTGAAATTGGTGTTTATTCAAATTATCACAATATTTGCCCCTACGCCCCTTTCAAAGGGATATGGGGGTCAGGATCCATCTAATGGCATGTATGTACATTCATTGTGGGGAAACTAGCCTATTCAAAAAATATAATATTTTCCTCCAAAATGCTGAACCACCCCGGACCTTACTTTCGGCCCGAAATTGTGATAATTCAAATTTTTACAATATTTGCCCCTACGCCCCTTTCAAAGGGATATGGGGGTCAGGATCCATCTAATGGCATGTATGTACATTCATTGTGGGGAAACTAGCCTATTAAAAAAATATAATATTTTCCTCCAAAATGCTGAACCACCCCGGCCCTTACCATTTCGGCCTGAAATTGGTGTTTATTCAAATTATCACAATATTTGCCCCTACGCCCCTTTCAAAGGGATATGGGGGTCAGATCCATCTAATGGCATGTATGTACATTCATTGTGGGGAAACTAGCCTATTAAAAAAAATATATATTTTCCTCCAAAATGCTGAACCACCCCGGCCCTTACCATTTCGGCCTGAAATTGGTGTTTATTCAAATTATCACAATATTTGCCCCTACGCCCCTTTCAAAGGGATATGGGGGTCAGGATCCATCTAATGGCATGTATGTACATTCATTGTGGGGAAACTAGCCTATTCAAAAAATATAATATTTTCCTCCAAAATGCTGAACCACCCCGGACCTTCTAATTTCGGCCCGAAAATTGTGATAATTCAAATTTTTACAATATTTGCCCCTACGCCCCTTTCAAAGGGATATGGGGGTCAGGATCCATCTAATGGCATGTATGTACATTCATTGTGGGGAAACTAGCCTATTAAAAAAATATAATATTTTCCTCCAAAATGCTGAACCACCCCGGCCCTTACCATTTCGGCCTGAAATTGGTGTTTATTCAAATTATCACAATATTTGCCCCTACGCCCCTTTCAAAGGGATATGGGGGTCAGGATCCATCTAATGGCATGTATGTACATTCATTGTGGGGAAACTAGCCTATTCAAAAAATATAATATTTTCCTCCAAAATGCTGAACCACCCCGGCCCTTCTAATTTCGGCCCGAAATTGTGATAATTCAAATTTTTACAATATTTGCCCCTACGCCCCTTTCAAAGGGATATGGGGGTCAGGATCCATCTAATGGCATGTATGTACATTCATTGTGGGGAAACTAGCCTATTCAAAAAATATAATATTTTCCTCCAAAATGCTGAACCACCCCGGACCTTCCAATTTCGGCCCGAAATTGTGATAATTCAAATTTTTACAATATTTGCCCCTACGCCCCTTTCAAAGGGATATGGGGGTCAGGATCCATCTAATGGCATGTATGTACATTCATTGTGGGAAACTAGCCTATTAAAAAAATATAATATTTTCCTCCAAAATGCTGAACCACCCCGGCCCTTACCATTTCGGCCTGAAATTGGTGTTTATTCAAATTATCACAATATTTGCCCCTACGCCCCTTTCAAAGGGATATGGGGGTCAGGATCCATCTAATGGCATGTATGGACATTCATTGTGGGGAAACTAACCTATTAAAAAAATATATATTTTCCTCCAAAATGCTGAACCACCCCGGACCTTCTAATTTCGGCCCGAAATTGTGATAATTCAAATTTTTACAATATTTGCCCCTACGCCCCTTTCAAAGGGATATGGGGGTCAGGATCCATCTAATGGCATGTATGTACATTCATTGTGGGGAAACTAGCCTATTCAAAAAATATAATATTTTCCTCCAAAATGCTGAACCACCCCGGCCCTTACCATTTCGGCCTGAAATTGGTGTTTATTCAAATTATCACAATATTTGCCCTAACGCCCCTTTCAAAGGGATATGGGGGTCAGGATCCATCTAATGGCATGTATGGACATTCATTGTGGGGAAACTAGCCTATTAAAAAAAATATATATTTTCCTCCAAAATGCTGAACCACCCCGGACCTTACCATTTCGGCCTGAAATTGTGTTTATTCAAATTATCACAATATTTGCCCCTACGCCCCTTTCAAAGGGATATGGGGGTCAGGATCCATCTAATGGCATGTATGTACATTCATTGTGGGGAAACTAGCCTATTCAAAAAATATAATATTTTCCTCCAAAATGCTGAACCACCCCGGCCCTTACCATTTCGGCCTGAAATTGGTGTTTATTCAAATTATCACAATATTTGCCCCTACGCCCCTTCAAAGGGATATGGGGGTCAGGATCCATCTAATGGCATGTAGGTACATTCATTGTGGGGAAACTAGCCTATTAAAAAAAATATATATTTTCCTCCAAAATGCTGAACCACCCCGGCCCTTACCATTTCGGCCTGAAATTGGTGTTAATTCAAATTATCACAATATTTGCCCCTACGCCCCTTTCAAAGGGATATGGGGGTCAGGATCCATCTAATGGCATGTATGTACATTCATTGTGGGGAAACTAGCCTATTCAAAAAATAATATTTTTTTCCTCCAAAATGCTGAACCACCCCGGCCCTTCTAATTTCGGCCCGAAATTGTGATAATTCAAATTTTTACAATATTTGCCCCTACGCCCCTTTCAAAGGGATATGGGGGTCAGGATCCATCTAATGGCATGTATGTACATTCATTGTGGGGAAACTAGCCTATTAAAAAAATATAATATTTTCCTCCAAAATGCTGAACCACCCCGGCCCTTACCATTTCGGCCTGAAATTGGTGTTTATTCAAATTATCACAATATTTGCCCCTACGCCCCTTTCAAAGGGATATGGGGGTCAGGATCCATCTAATGGCATGTATGTACATTCATTGTGGGGAAACTAGCCTATTCAAAAAATATAATATTTTCCTCCAAAATGCTGAACCACCCCGGCCCTTACCATTTCGGCCTGAAATTGTGTTTATTCAAATTATCACAATATTTGCCCCTACGCCCCTTTCAAAGGGATATGGGGGTCAGGATCCATCTAATGGCATGTATGTACATTCATTGTGGGGAAACTAGCCTATTAAAAAAAATATATATTTTCCTCCAAAATGCTGAACCACCCCGGCCCTTACCATTTCGGCCTGAAATTGGTGTTTATTCAAATTATCACAATATTTGCCCCTACGCCCCTTTCAAAGGGATATGGGGGTCAGGATCCATCTAATGGCATGTATGTACATTCATTGTGGGGAAACTAGCCTATTCAAAAAATATAATATTTTCCTCCAAAATGCTGAACCACCCCGGCCCTTCTAATTTCGGCCCGAAATTGTGATAATTCAAATTTTTACAATATTTGCCCCTACGCCCCTTTCAAAGGGATATGGGGGTCAGGATCCATCTAATGGCATGTATGTACATTCATTGTGGGGAAACTAGCCTATTAAAAAAATATAATATTTTCCTCCAAAATGCTGAACCACCCCGGCCCTTACCATTTCGGCCTGAAATTGGTGTTTATTCAAATTATCACAATATTTGCCCCTACGCCCCTTTCAAAGGGATATGGGGGTCAGGATCCATCTAATGGCATGTATGTACATTCATTGTGGGGAAACTAGCCTATTCAAAAAATAATATTTTCCTCCAAAATGCTGAACCACCCCGGCCCTTACTAATTTCGGCCGAAATTGTGATAATTCAAATTTTTACAATATTTGCCCCTACGCCCCTTTCAAAGGGATATGGGGGTCAGGATCCATCTAATGGCATGTATGTACATTCATTGTGGGGAAACTAGCCTATTCAAAAAATATAATATTTTCCTCCAAAATGCTGAACCACCCCGGCCCTTCTAATTTCGGCCCGAAATTGTGATATTCAAATTTTTACAATATTTGCCCCTACGCCCCTTTCAAAGGGATATGGGGGTCAGGATCCATCTAATGGCATGTATGTACATTCATTGTGGGGAAACTAGCCTATTAAAAAAATATAATATTTTCCTCCAAAATGCTGAACCACCCCGGCCCTTACCATTTCGGCCTGAAATTGGTGTTTATTCAAATTATCACAATATTTGCCCCTACGCCCCTTTCAAAGGGATATGGGGGTCAGGATCCATCTAATGGCATGTATGGACATTCATTGTGGGGAAACTAACCTATTAAAAAAATATATATTTTCCTCCAAAATGCTGAACCACCCCGGCCCTTCTAATTTCGGCCCGAAAGTTGTGATAATTCAAATTTTCACAATATTTGCCCCTACGCCCCTTTCAAAGGGATATGGGGGTCAGGATCCATCTAATGGCATGTATGTACATTCATTGTGGGGAAACTAGCCTATTCAAAAAATATAATATTTTCCTCCAAAATGCTGAACCACCCCGGCCCTTACCATTTCGGCCTGAAATTGGTGTTTATTCAAATTATCACAATATTTGCCCCTACGCCCCTTTCAAAGGGATATGGGGGTCAGGATCCATCTAATGGCATGTATGGACATTCATTGTGGGGAAACTAGCCTATTAAAAAAAATATTATTTTCCTCCAAAATGCTGAACCACCCCGGCCCTTACCATTTCGGCCTGAAATTGTGTTTATTCAAATTATCACAATATTTGCCCTACGCCCTTTCAAAGGGATATGGGGGTCAGGATCCATCTAATGGCATGTATGTACATTCATTGTGGGGAAACTAGCCTATTCAAAAAATAATATATTTTCCTCCAAAATGCTGAACCCCCCGCCCTTACAATTTCGGCCTGAAATTGTGTTAATTCAAATTTTCACAATATTTGCCCTACGCCCCTTTCAAAGGGATATGGGGGTCAGGATCCATCTAATGGCATGTAGGTACATTCATTGTGGGGAAACTAGCCTATTAAAAAAATAATATATTTTCCTCCAAAATGCTGAACCACCCCGGCCCTTACCATTTCGGCCTGAAATTGGTGTTTATTCAAATTATCACAATATTTGCCCCTACGCCCCTTTCAAAGGGATATGGGGGTCCAGGATCCATCTAATGGCATGTATGTACATTCATTGTGGGGAAACTAGCCTATTAAAAAATATAATATTTTCCTCCAAAATGCTGAACCACACCCGGACCTTCTAATTTCGGCCCGAAAATTGTGATATTCAAATTTTTACAATATTTGCCCCTACGCCCCTTTCAAAGGGATATGGGGGTCAGGATCCATCTAATGGCATGTATGTACATTCATTGTGGGGAAACTAGCCTATTAAAAAAAATATATTTTTCTCCAAAATGCTGAACCCCCCCGGCCCTTACCATTTCGGCCTGAAATTGGTGTTTATTCAAATTATCACAATATTTGCCCCTACGCCCCTTTCAAAGGGATATGGGGGTCAGGATCCATCTAATGGCATGTATGTACATTCATTGTGGGGAAACTAGCCTATTCAAAAAAATAATATTTTCCTCCAAAATGCTGAACCACCCCGGCCCTTACCATTTTCGGCCTGAAATTGGTGTTTATTCAAATTATCACAATATTTGCCCCTACGCCCCTTTCAAAGGGATATGGGGGTCAAGATCCATCTAATGGCATGTATGTACATTCATTGTGGGGAAACTAGCCTATTAAAAAAAATATATATTTTCCTCCAAAATGCTGAACCACCCCGGCCCTTACCATTTCGGCCTGAAATTGGTGTTTATTCAAATTATCACAATATTTGCCCCTACGCCCCTTTCAAAGGGATATGGGGTCAGGATCCATCTAATGGCATGTATGTACATTCATTGTGGGGAACTAGCCTATTCAAAAATAATATTTTCCTCCAAAATGCTGAACCACCCCGGCCCTTACCATTTCGGCCCGAAAATTGTGATAATTCAAATTTACAATATTTGCCCCTACGCCCCTTTCAAAGGGATATGGGGGTCAGGATCCATCTAATGGCATGTATGTACATTCATTGTGGGGAAACTAGCCTATTAAAAAATAATATTTTCCTCCAAAATGCTGAACCACCCCGGCCCTTACCAATTTCGGCCCGAAATTGTGATAATTCAAATTTTTACAATATTTGCCCCTACGCCCCTTTCAAAGGGATATGGGGGTCAGGATCCATCTAATGGCATGTATGTACATTCATTGTGGGGAAACTAGCCTATTAAAAAAATATAATATTTTCCTCCAAAATGCTGAACCACCCCGGCCCTTACATTTCGGCCTGAAAGTTGTGATAATTCAAATTTATCACAATATTTGCCCCTACGCCCCTTTCAAAGGATATGGGGTTCAGGATCCATCTAATGGCATGTATGGACATTCATTGTGGGGAAACTAGCCTATTAAAAAAAATATATATTTTCCTCCAAAATGCTGAACCACCCCGGCCCTTCTAATTTCGGCCTGAAATTGTGATAATTTCAAATTTTTACAATATTTGCCCCTACGCCCCTTTCAAAGGGATATGGGGGTCAGGATCCATCTAATGGCATGTATGTACATTCATTGTGGGGAAACTAGCCTATTCAAAAAATATAATATTTTCCTCCAAAATGCTGAACCCCCCCGGCCCTTACCATTTCGGCCTGAAATTGGTGTTATTTAAATTATCACAATATTTGCCCCTACGCCCCTTTCAAAGGGATATGGGGGTCAGGATCCATCTAATGGCATGTATGTACATTCATTGTGGGGAAACTAGCCTATTAAAAAAAATATATTTTCCTCCAAATGCTGAACCACCCCGGCCCTTACCATTTCGGCCTGAATTGGTGTTTATTCAAATTATCAAATATTTGCCCATCTACGCCCCTTTCAAAGGATATGGGGGTCAGGATCCATCTAATGGCATGTATGTACATTCATTGTGGGAAACTAGCCTATTCAAAAAATATAATATTTTCCTCCAAAATGCTGAACCACCCCGGCCCTTACCATTTCGGCCTGAAATTTGTGTTTATTCAAATTATCACAATATTTGCCCCTACGCCCCTTTCAAAGGGATATGGGGGTCAGGATCCATCTAATGGCATGTAGGTACATTCATTGTGGGGAAACTAGCCTATTAAAAAAATATATATTTTCCTCCAAAATGCTGAACCACCCCGGCCTTACCATTTCGGCCTGAAATTGGTGTTAATTCAAATTATCACAATATTTGCCCCTACGCCCTTTCAAAGGGATATGGGGGTCAGGATCCATCTAATGGCATGTATGTACATTCATTGTGGGGAAACTAGCCTATTAAAAAAATAATATTTTTCCTCCAAAATGCTGAACCACCCCGGCCCTTACCATTTCGGCCCGAAATTGTGATTAATTCAAATTTTTACAATATTTGCCCCTACGCCCCTTTCAAAGGGATATGGGGGTCAGGATCCATCTAATGGCATGTATGTACATTCATTGTGGGGAAACTAGCCTATTAAAAAAAATATATTTTTCCTCCAAAATGCTGAACCACCCCGGCCCTTACCATTTCGGCCTGAAATTGGTGTTTATTCAAATTATCACAATATTTGCCCCTACGCCCCTTTCAAAGGGATATGGGGTCAGGATCCATCTAATGGCATGTATGTACATTCATTGTGGGGAAACTAGCCTATTAAAAAAATATAATATTTTCCTCCAAAATGCTGAACCACCCCGGCCCTTACAATTTCGGCCCGAAAATTGTGATAATTCAAATTTTACAATATTTGCCCCTACGCCCCTTTCAAAGGGATATGGGGGTCAGGATCCATCTAATGGCATGTATGTACATTCATTGTGGGGAAACTAGCCTATTAAAAAATATAATATTTTCCTCCAAAATGCTGAACCACCCCGGCCCTTACCATTTCGGCCTGAAATTGGTGTTATTCAAATTATCACAATATTTGCCCCTACGCCCTTTCAAAGGGATATGGGGGTCAGGATCCATCTAATGGCATGTATGTACATTCATTGTGGGGAAACTAGCCTATTAAAAAAAATAATATTTTCCTCCAAAATGCTGAACCACCCCGGCCCTTACCATTTCGGCCTGAAATTGGTGTTTATTCAAATTATCACAATATTTGCCCCTACGCCCCTTTCAAAGGGATATGGGGGTCAGGATCCATCTAATGGCATGTATGTACATTCATTGTGGGGAAACTAGCCTATTAAAAAAAATATATATTTTCCTCCAAAATGCTGAACCACCCCGGCCCTTACAATTTCGGCCCGAAAGTTGTGATAATTCAAATTATCACAATATTTGCCCCTACGCCCCTTTCAAAGGGATATGGGGGTCAGGATCCATCTAATGGCATGTATGTACATTCATTGTGGGGAAACTAGCCTATTCAAAAAATATAATATTTTTCCTCCAAAATGCTGAACCACCCCGGCCCTTACAATTTCGGCCCGAAATTGTGATATTTCAAATTTTTACAATATTTGCCCCTACGCCCCTTTCAAAGGGATATGGGGGTCAGGATCCATCTAATGGCATGTATGTACATTCATTGTGGGGAAACTAGCCTATTAAAAAAATAATATTTTCCTCCAAAATGCTGAACCACCCCGGCCCTTACCATTTCGGCCTGAATTGGTTGTTTATTCAAATTATCACAATATTTGCCCCTACGCCCCTTTCAAAGGGATATGGGGGTCAGGATCCATCTAATGGCATGTATGTACATTCATTGTGGGGAAACTAGCCTATTAAAAAAATATATATTTTCCTCCAAAATGCTGAACCACCCCGGCCCTTACCAATTTCGGCCCGAAAGTTGTGATAATTCAAATTTTTACAATATTTGCCCCTACGCCCCTTCAAAGGGATATGGGGGTCAGGATCCATCTAATGGCATGTATGTACATTCATTGTGGGGAAACTAGCCTATTAAAAAAATATAATATTTTCCTCCAAAATGCTGAACCACCCCGGCCCTTACCATTTCGGCCTGAATTGGTGTTATTTCAAATTATCACAATATTTGCCCCTACGCCCCTTTCAAAGGGATATGGGGGTCAGGATCCATCTAATGGCATGTATGTACATTCATTGTGGGAAACTAGCCTATTAAAAAAATATATATTTTCCTCCAAAATGCTGAACCACCCCGGCCTTACCATTTCGGCCTGAAATTGTGATTATTCAAATTATCACAATATTTGCCCCTACGCCCCTTTCAAAGGGATATGGGGTCAAGATCCATCTAATGGCATGTATGTACATTCATTGTGGGGAAACTAGCCTATTCAAAAAATATAATATTTTCCTCCAAAATGCTGAACCACCCCGGCCCTTACCATTTCGGCCTGAAATTGGTGTTTATTCAAATTATCACAATATTTGCCCCTACGCCCCTTTCAAAGGGATATGGGGGTCAGGATCCATCTAATGGCATGTATGTACATTCATTGTGGGGAAACTAGCCTATTAAAAAAAATATATATTTTCCTCCAAAATGCTGAACCACCCCGGCCCTTACCATTTCGGCCTGAAATTGGTGTTTATTCAAATTATCACAATATTTGCCCCTACGCCCCTTTCAAAGGGATATGGGGGTCAGGATCCATCTAATGGCATGTATGTACATTCATTGTGGGGAAACTAGCCTATCAAAAAATATATTTTTTCCTCCAAAATGCTGAACCACCCCGCCCTTACATTTTCGGCCCGAAAGTGTGATAATTCAAATTTTTACAATATTTGCCCCTACGCCCCTTTCAAAGGGATATGGGGGTCAGGATCCATCTAATGGCATGTAGGTACATTCATTGTGGGGAAACTAGCCTATTAAAAAAAATATATATTTTCCTCCAAAATGCTGAACCACCCCGGCCCTTACCATTTCGGCCTGAAATTGGTGTTTATTCAAATTTCACAATATTTGCCCCTACGCCCCTTTCAAAGGGATATGGGGGTCAGGATCCATCTAATGGCATGTATGTACATTCATTGTGGGGAAACTAGCCTATTAAAAAATATAATATTTTCCTCCAAATGCTGAACCACCCCGGCCCTTAATTTCGGCCCGAAAGTGTGATTTCAAATTATACAATATTTGCCCCTACGCCCCTTTCAAAGGGATATGGGGGTCAGGATCCATCTAATGGCATGTATGTACATTCATTGTGGGGAAACTAGCCTATTAAAAAAATATAATATTTTCCTCCAAAATGCTGAACCACCCCGGCCCTTACCATTTCGGCCTGAAATTGGTGTTTATTCAAATTATCACAATATTTGCCCCTACGCCCCTTTCAAAGGGATATGGGGGTCAGGATCCATCTAATGGCATGTATGTACATTCATTGTGGGGAAACTAGCCTATTAAAAAAATATATATTTTCCTCCAAAATGCTGAACCACCCCGGCCCTTACCATTTCGGCCTGAAATTGGTGTTTATTCAAATTATCACAATATTTGCCCCTACGCCCCTTTCAAAGGGATATGGGGTCAGGATCCATCTAATGGCATGTATGTACATTCATTGTGGGGAAACTAGCCTATTAAAAAAAATATATATTTTCCTCCAAAATGCTGAACCACCCCGGCCCTTACCATTTCGGCCTGAAATTGGTGTTTTATTCAAATTATCACAATATTTGCCCCTACGCCCCTTTCAAAGGGATGGGGGTCAGGATCCATCTAATGGCATGTATGTACATTCATTGTGGGGAAACTAGCCTATTCAAAAAATATAATATTTTCCTCCAAAATGCTGAACCACCCCGGCCCTTACCAATTTCGGCCGAAATTGTGATAATTCAAATTTTTACAATATTTGCCCCTACGCCCCTTTCAAAGGGATATGGGGGTCAGGATCCATCTAATGGCATGTATGTACATTCATTGTGGGGAAACTAGCCTATTCAAAAAAAATATATTTTCCTCCAAAATGCTGAACCACCCCGGCCCTTACCATTTCGGCCTGAAATTGGTGTTTATTCAAATTATCACAATATTTGCCCCTACGCCCTTTCAAAGGGATATGGGGGTCAGGATCCATCTAATGGCATGTATGTACATTCATTGTGGGGAAACTAGCCTATTAAAAAATATATATTTTCCTCCAAAATGCTGAACCACCCCGGCCCTTACCATTTCGGCCTGAAATTGTGTTTATTCAAATTATCACAATATTTGCCCCTACGCCCCTTTCAAAGGGATATGGGGGTCAGATCCATCTAATGGCATGTATGGACATTCATTGTGGGGAAACTAGCCTATTAAAAAAATATAATATTTTCCTCCAAAATGCTGAACCCCCCGGCCTTCTAATTTCGGCCCGAAATTGTGATAATTCAAATTTTTACAATATTTGCCCCTACGCCCCTTTCAAAGGGATATGGGGTCAGGATCCATCTAATGGCATGTATGTACATTCATTGTGGGGAAACTAGCCTATTCAAAAAATAATATTTTCCTCCAAAATGCTGAACCACCCCGGCCCTTACCATTTTCGGCCTGAAATTGGTGTTTATTCAAATTATCACAATATTTGCCCTACGCCCCTTTCAAAGGATATGGGGGTCAGGATCCATCTAATGGCATGTATGTACATTCATTGTGGGGAACTAGCCTATTAAAAAAATATATATTTTCCTCCAAAATGCTGAACCACCCCGGACCTTACCATTTCGGCCTGAAATTGGTGTTTATTCAAATTATCAAAATATTTGCCCCTACGCCCCTTTCAAAGGGATATGGGGGTCAGATCCATCTAATGGCATGTATGTACATTCATTGTGGGGAAACTAGCCTATTAAAAAATATAATATTTTCCTCCAAAATGCTGAACCACCCCGCCCTTACCATTTCGGCCTGAAATTGGTGTTTATTCAAATTATCACAATATTTGCCCCTACGCCCCTTTCAAAGGGATATGGGGGTCAAGATCCATCTAATGGCATGTATGTACATTCATTGTGGGGAAACTAGCCTATTAAAAAAAATATATATTTTCCTCCAAAATGCTGAACCACCCCGGCCCTTACATTTCGGCCTGAAATTGGTGTTAATTCAAATTATCACAATATTTGCCCCTACGCCCCTTTCAAGGGATATGGGGGTCAGGATCCATCTAATGGCATGTATGTACATTCATTGTGGGAAACTAGCCTATTCAAAAAATATAATATTTTCCTCCAAAATGCTGAACCACCCCGGCCCTTCCAATTTCGGCCCGAAATTGTGATAATTCAAATTTTTACAATATTTGCCCCTACGCCCCTTTCAAAGGGATATGGGGGTCAGGATCCATCTAATGGCATGTAGGTACATTCATTGTGGGGAAACTAGCCTATTAAAAAAAATATAATTTTTCCTCCAAAATGCTGAACCACCCCGGCCCTTACCATTTCGGCCTGAAATTGGTGTTTTTCAAATTATCACAATATTTGCCCCTACGCCCCTTTCAAAGGGATATGGGGGTCAGGATCCATCTAATGGCATGTATGTACATTCATTGTGGGAAACTAGCCTATTCAAAAAATTAATATTTTTTCCTCCAAAATGCTGAACCACCCCGGCCCTTCCAATTTCGGCCCGAAATTTGTGATATTCAAATTTTACAATATTTGCCCCTACGCCCCTTTCAAAGGGATATGGGGGTCAGGATCCATCTAATGGCATGTATGTACATTCATTGTGGGGAAACTAGCCTATTAAAAAATATAATATTTTCCTCCAAAATGCTGAACCACCCCGGCCCTTACATTTCGGCCTGAAATTGGTGTTTATTCAAATTATCACAATTTTGCCCCTACGCCCCTTTCAAAGGGATATGGGGGTCAGATCCATCTAATGGCATGTATGTACATTCATTGTGGGAAACTAGCCTATAAAAAAAATATATATTTTCCTCCAAATGCTGAACCACCCCGGCCCTTACCATTTCGGCCGAAATTGTTGTTTATTCAAATTATCACAATATTTGCATTTTTTCACGCCCCTTTCAAAGGGATATGGGGGTCAGGATCCATCTAATGCATGTATGTACATTCATTGTGGGGAAACTAGCCTATTAAAAAAATATATATTTTCCTCCAAAATGCTGAACCACCCCGGCCCTTACCATTTCGGCCTGAAATTGGTGTTTATTCAAATTATCACAATTTTGCCCCTACGCCCCTTTCAAAGGGATATGGGGGTCAGGATCCATCTAATGGCATGTATGTACATTCATTGTGGGGAAACTAGCCTATTCAAAAAATAAATATTTTCCTCCAAATGCTGAACCACCCCGGCCCTTACAATTTCGGCCTGAAATTGTGATAATTCAAATTTTCACAATATTTGCCCCTACGCCCCTTTCAAAGGGATATGGGGGTCAGGATCCATCTAATGGCATGTATGTACATTCATTGTGGGGAAACTAGCCTATTCAAAAAAATAATATTTTCCTCCAAAATGCTGAACCACCCGGCCCTTACCATTTCGGCCTGAAATTGTGTTTATTCAAATTATCACAATATTTGCCCCTACGCCCTTTTCAAAGGGATATGGGGTCAGGATCCATCTAATGGCATGTATGGACATTCATTGTGGGGAACTAGCCTATTAAAAAAAATAATATTTTCCTCCAAAATGCTGAACCACCCCGGCCCTTCCAATTTCGGCCCGAAAGTTGTGATAATTCAAATTTTTACAATATTTGCCCCTACGCCCCTTTCAAAGGGATATGGGGGTCAGGATCCATCTAATGGCATGTATGTACATTCATTGTGGGGAAACTAGCCTATTAAAAAATATAATATTTTCCTCCAAATGCTGAACCACCCCGGCCCCTTACCATTTCGGCCTGAAATTGGTGTTTATTCAAATTATCACAATATTTGCCCCTACGCCCCTTTCAAAGGGATATGGGGGTCAGGATCCATCTAATGGCATGTATGGACATTCATTGTGGGGAAACTAGCCTATTAAAAAAATATATATTTTCCTCCAAAATGCTGAACCACCCCGGCCCTTACCATTTCGGCCTGAAATTTGTGATTATTCAAATTTTCAAATATTTGCCCCTACGCCCCTTTCAAAGGGATATGGGGGTCAGGATCCATCTAATGGCATGTATGTACATTCATTGTGGGGAAACTAGCCTATTAAAAAAAATAATATTTTCCTCCAAAATGCTGAACCACCCCGGCCCTTACCATTTCGGCCTGATTGTGTTTATTCAAATTATCACAATATTTGCCCCTACGCCCCTTTCAAAGGGATATGGGGTCAGATCCATCTAATGGCATGTATGTACATTCATTGTGGGAAACTAGCCTATTAAAAAAATATAATATTTTCCTCCAAAATGCTGAACCACCCCGGCCCTTACCATTTCGGCCTGAAATTGGTGTTAATTCAAATTATCACAATATTTGCCCCTACGCCCTTTCAAAGGGATATGGGGTCAGGATCCATCTAATGGCATGTATGTACATTCATTGTGGGGAAACTAGCCTATTCAAAAATATAATATTTTCCTCCAAAATGCTGAACCACCCCGGCCCTTACAATTTCGGCCGAAATTTGATAATTCAAATTTTTACAATATTTGCCACTACGCCCCTTTCAAAGGGATATGGGGGTCAGAATCCATCTAATGCATGTAGGTACATTCATTGTGGGGAAACTAGCCTATTAAAAAAATATATATTTTCCTCCAAAATGCTGAACCACCCCGGCCCTTACCATTTCGGCCTGAAATTGTGTTTATTCAAATTATCACAATATTTGCCCCTACGCCCTTTCAAAGGGATATGGGGGTCAGGATCCATCTAATGGCATGTATGTACATTCATTGTGGGGAACTAGCCTATTCAAAAAAATATATTTTCCTCCAAAATGCTGAACCACCCGGACCTTCTAATTTCGGCCCGAAAATTGTGATAATTCAAATTTTACAATATTTGCCCCTACGCCCCTTTCAAAGGGATATGGGGTCAGGATCCATCTAATGGCATGTATGTACATTCATTGTGGGGAAACTAGCCTATTAAAAAATATAATATTTTCCTCCAAATGCTGAACCACCCCGGCCCTTACCATTTCGGCCTGAAATTGGTGTTTATTCAAATTATCACAATATTTGCCCCTACGCCCCTTTCAAAGGGATATGGGGTCAAGATCCATCTAATGGCATGTAGTACATTCATTGTGGGGAAACTAGCCTATTAAAAAAATATATATTTTTCCTCCAAAATGCTGAACCACCCCGCCCTTACCATTTCGGCCTGAAATTGGTGTTTATTCAAATTATCACAATATTTGCCCCTACCGCCCCTTTCAAAGGGATATGGGGTCAGGATCCATCTAATGGCATGTATGTACATTCATTGTGGGAAACTAGCCTATTAAAAAAATATAATATTTTCCTCCAAAATGCTGAACCACCCCGGCCTTACCATTTCGGCCTGAAATTGTGTTTATTCAAATTATCACAATATTTGCCCTACGCCCCTTTCAAAGGGATATGGGGGTCAGGATCCATCTAATGGCATGTATGTACATTCATTGTGGGGAACTAGCCTATTCAAAAAATATAATATTTTCCTCCAAAATGCTGAACCACCCCGGCCCTTCTAATTTCGGCCCGAAATTGTGATAATTCAAATTTTTACAATATTTGCCCCTACGCCCTTTCAAAGGGATATGGGGGTCAGGATCCATCTAATGGCATGTATGTACATTCATTGTGGGGAAACTAGCCTATTCAAAAAAATAATATTTTCCTCCAAAATGCTGAACCACCCCGGCCCTTACCATTTCGGCCTGAAATTGTGTTTATTCAAATTATCACAATATTTGCCCCTACGCCCCTTTCAAAGGGATATGGGTTCAGGATCCATCTAATGGCATGTATGTACATTCATTGTGGGGAAACTAGCCTATTAAAAAAATATAATATTTTCCTCCAAAATGCTGAACCACCCCGGCCCTTACCATTTCGGCCTGAAATTGGTGTTTATTCAAATTATCACAATATTTGCCCCTACGCCCCTTTCAAAGGATATGGGGTCAGGATCATCTAATGGCATGTATGGACATTCATTGTGGGGAAACTAGCCTATTAAAAAAAATAATATTTTCCTCCAAAATGCTGAACCACCCCGGCCCTTACCATTTCGGCCCGAAAATTGTGATAATTCAAATTTTTACAATATTTGCCCCTACCCCCTTTCAAAGGGATATGGGGGTCAGGATCCATCTAATGGCATGTATGTACATTCATTGTGGGGAAACTAGCCTATTAAAAAATATAATATATTTCCTCCAAAATGCTGAACCACCCCGGCCCTTACCATTTCGGCCTGAAATTGTGATTTATTCAAATTATCACAATATTTGCCCCTACGCCCCTTTCAAGGGATATGGGGGTCAGGATCATCTAATGGCATGTATGTACATTCATTGTGGGAAACTAGCCTATTAAAAAAAATATATATTTTCCTCCAAATGCTGAACCACCCGGCCCTTACCATTTCGGCCTGAAATTGGTGTTTATTCAAATTATCACAATATTTGCCCTACGCCCCTTTCAAAGGGATATGGGGGTCAAGATCCATCTAATGGCATGTATGTACATTCATTGTGGGGAAACTAGCCTATTAAAAAATAATATTTTCCTCCAAAATGCTGAACCACCCCGGCCCTTACCATTTCGGCCTGAAAGTTGTGATTATTCAAATTATCACAATATTTGCCCCTACGCCCCTTTCAAAGGGATATGGGGGTCAGGATCCATCTAATGGCATGTATGTACATTCATTGTGGGGAAACTAGCCTATTAAAAAAATATATATTTTCCTCCAAAATGCTGAACCACCCCGCCCTTACCATTTCGGCCTGAAATTGGTGTTAATTCAAATTATCACAATATTTGCCCCTACGCCCCTTTCAAGGGATATGGGGTCAGGATCCATCTAATGGCATGTATGTACATTCATTGTGGGGAAACTAGCCTATTCAAAAATATAATATTTTCCTCCAAAATGCTGAACCACCCCGGACCTTACTAATTCGGCCCGAAAATTGTGATAATTCAAATTTTTACAATATTTGCCCTACGCCCCTTTCAAAGGGATATGGGGTCAGATCCATCTAATGGCATGTATGTACATTCATTGTGGGGAAACTAGCCTATTAAAAAATATAATATTTTCCTCCAAAATGCTGAACCACCCCGGCCCTTACCATTTCGGCCTGAAATTGTGATAATTCAAATTATCACAATATTTGCCCCTACGCCCCTTTCAAAGGGATATGGGGTCAAGATCATCTAATGGCATGTATGTACATTCATTGTGGGGAAACTAGCCTATTAAAAAAATATAATATTTTCCTCCAAAATGCTGAACCACCCCGGCCCTTACCATTTCGGCCTGAAATTGTGTTTATTCAAATTTTCACAATATTTGCCCTACGCCCCTTTCAAAGGGATATGGGGTCAGGATCCATCTAATGGCATGTAGGTACATTCATTGTGGGGAAACTAGCCTATTCAAAAAAATAATATTTTCCTCCAAAATGCTGAACCACCCCGGCCCTTACCATTTCGGCCTGAAATTGGTGTTTAATCAATTATCACAATATTTGCCCCTACGCCCCTTTCAAAGGGATATGGGGGTCAGGATCCATCTAATGGCATGTATGTACATTCATTGTGGGGAAACTAGCCTATTCAAAAAATTATTTTCCTCCAAAATGCTGAACCACCCCGGCCCTTACTAATTTCGGCCCGAAATTGTGATAATTCAAATTTTACAATATTTGCCCCTACGCCCCTTTCAAAGGGATATGGGGGTCAGGATCCATCTAATGGCATGTATGTACATTCATTGTGGGGAAACTAGCCTATTAAAAAAAATAATATTTTCCTCCAAATGCTGAACCACCCCGGCCTTACCATTTCGGCCTGAAATTGGTGTTATTCAAATTATCACAATATTTGCCCCTACGCCCCTTTCAAAGGGATATGGGGGTCAGGATCCATCTAATGGCATGTATGTACATTCATTGTGGGGAAACTAGCCTATTCAAAAAAATATATATTTTCCTCCAAAATGCTGAACCACCCCGGCCCTTAATTTCGGCCCGAAATTGTGATAATTCAAATTTTTACAATATTTGCCCCTACGCCCCTTTCAAGGGATATGGGGGTCAGATCCATCTAATGGATGTATGTACATTCATTGTGGGGAACTAGCCTATTCAAAAAATATAATATTTTCCTCCAAAATGCTGAACCACCCCGGCCCTTACCAATTTCGGCCGAAATTGTGATAATCAAATTTTTTACAATATTTGCCCTACGCCCTTTCAAAGGGATATGGGGGTCAGGATCCATCTAATGGCATGTATGTACATTCATTGTGGGGAAACTAGCCTATTAAAAAAATATATATTTTCCTCCAAAATGCTGAACCACCCCGGCCCTTACCATTTCGGCCTGAAATTGGTGTTTATTCAAATTATCCAATATTTGCCCCTACGCCCCTTTCAAAGGATATGGGGGTCAGGATCCATCTAATGGCATGTATGGACATTCATTGTGGGGAAACTAGCCTATTAAAAAAATATATATTTTTCCTCCAAATGCTGAACCACCCCGGCCCTTACCAATTTCGGCCCGAAATTGTGATAATTCAAATTTTTACAATATTTGCCCCTACGCCCCTTTCAAAGGGATATGGGGGTCAGGATCCATCTAATGGCATGTATGTACATTCATTGTGGGGAAACTAGCCTATTCAAAAAATATATATTTCCTCCAAAATGCTGAACCACCCCGGCCCTTACCATTTCGGCCTGAAATTGGTGTTTATTCAAATTATCACAATATTTGCCCCTACGCCCCTTTCAAAGGGATATGGG